>NC_057813.1:213351019-213651019 GCF_018294505.1 Triticum aestivum | reverse complement strand
ATTTCCGAAGCGAGGAGTTAATCTTCGACATAGTCCCGTTCCGCAGTGGCTATCACGCCCTGCTCGGACGAACCGCATTTGCAAAGTTCAATGCGGTGCCGCACTACGCATACCTCAAGCTCAAGATGCCAGGCCCTCGAGGAGTCATTACGGTCAATGGAAACACCGAACGCTCTCTCCGAACAGAGGAGCATACGGCGGCCCTCGCGGCGGAAGTACAAAGTAGCCTCTCAAGGCAATTCTCCAGTCCGACTATTAAACGTCCGGACACCGTCAAGCGCGCCCAGAGTAACCTACAACAAGACCGCCTGGCACGTTCCGTGCAAGCGTAGCAGTGCGGCCCCAACCCCAGCCCTCGCGAAATTGCGAAACTAGTGCTACGCGTACATAATTACGCTCTGGAAATACCGTGGGCATAAGGGGAGGGGCACAACCACGACACGCCCAAAATGCGGCTCAACCGCACTAGGGGCTCCCGATTTTGTCATTTCTTTTTTCTTACTTTCAGGACTCCATTCTCCGGAAGGCCTGTCCGGCAGTACAATCGCCGAACACACGATGCAACAGCCAGGGAGGCAGCAAGCTACGTCGAATGTCCAGGTGGTCTCTTTAACGAGCTAAATACCTGTCTTACATAAAGTCCCGCAGCTTGCCCCTGGAGGGGGACATGTCAAATAATCCCATCTCTTGCTTATCGCACTATTTGTATCGTTCTGCTTTCACAGCAGCCCTTTAATAAACAATACATAGCTCTTGTCTATTCTTGCATTCATTTTTTTATGTAAGTATGTTCAGTTATAACACTATGCAACTGTACACTTTGGTACGGCCAATACACCAGGGGCTTAAGTACCCCAGAATATGGTGTGAGAAGACCGAACACTCTCACGAGTGCGGCACCCCGAACTTATAGCATTATATGCATCGGCTCCGAATCATGTCTTGGGTCAATAGTTGGGTTTGCCCGGCTCCCATGTTTTGGTACCTTACGTTCCGTTATATCGGCTAAGGTAGCACTGGGAGAACTACTGCGATTGTGCCCCAGTTGAGCTGGGTTGAGCACCTCAGTAGAGAAAGCTAAAACTGACCGTCATGATAGGGCGAGAGCCGGTCGCTGTTCGAGAGGTTTTCGAGTCCCTAAAGACTTATGCCGCTTAGAGCGAGGAGCTGGCTTTGTCCGGCCTAGGCGTGGATAGCGCCCCGAACTCGGTCTTCCGAATACTAGGGGCTTCGCCGAAATTTAAAATTATAGAATTCTATGGCTAAGTGAGAGTGATAAAGCATTATAGTCCGATTGCCTTGTTCGTTGTGCTGAGCGCCTCCCTCGAAGGACCCAAGAATGGGAACAAGAGCGCTCAGGTTTATCCCGAACACCCCAGCACTCGTGGCATGGGGGTAGAAGCCGACGACTTGCATCTCTCAGATTCAATAAACGGCCGCACAGAAGGTAATATTTTAAATTCAACAAGCATTGCTTAGCGCATATGAACAAGTTTTCAGCGCACAGGATAAACACGAGCGAGTTTACTCAAAAATTACATCCCTGGTACATTCATTCGCCATAAGGCGGGCACCCTTCAGGACGCCCTCATAATACATTTCGGGCCTGCGATGCTCCTTCCCCTCCGGTGGCCCATCTGTCACCAGCTTCTCAGCATCCAGCTTGCCCCAGTGCACTTTAGCGCGGGCAAGGGCCCTACGGGCGCCTTCGATGCATACGGAGTGCTTGATGACTTCAAGCCGTGGACAGGCATCCACCAGCCGCCTCACCAGCCCAAAGTAGCTCCCAGGCAGGACCTCCCCAGGCCACAGCCGGCCTATAAGGCCCTTAATGGCCTGTTCGGCTACCTTATGGAGCTCGACCAGCTGCTTCAGCTGGTCGCTCAAGGGCACCGGGTGTCCGGCCTCAGCATACTGGGACCAGAACACTTTCTCTGTCGAGCTCCCTTCTTCGGCTGGGTAGAATGCGGTGGCATCGGACAAACTGTGGGGCAGATCTGTGAATGCTCCTGGAGAGCTCCGGACTCGGGTAAGTAACAAGTAATTCACTTTCACGTGCTTGCTTTGCATAAAAAATGCCTTACCCGCCGCTATCTTCTTCATCGCCTCAATTTCCTGGAGGGCTTTTTGGGCTTCGGCCTTGGCGGATTTGGCGCTCTCAAGGGCCGAGGCAAGCTCAGACTCTCGAGTCTTTGAGTCAAGCTCCAATCTCTCGTGTTTCTTCACAAGAGCATGGAGCTCTTGCTGCACTTCCTCCGCCCGCGCCTCCTGCTTTTCTCGCTCGGTGCGCTCCGCGGCCGCATTGTCTTCGGCCTTGGACAGCGCTTCCTTCAGGGTCGCCACCTCGGTTGTGGCCCCTGTAACATTCACGTTGGTCCTGTCATTATTTGCAACCAGGTATTTTTATATACTTAAATAAGGTACTACTTACCTTCCTTGTCCTCGAGCTACTTCTTGGCGAGGCCGAGCTCGTTCTCGGACCGCTCGAGGCTCTGCTTGAATGCATCGACCTCCGCAGTCAGTGTGGTAGAGGTTAGCAGCGCAGCCTGCATTCCCATATTGACATATTTATGTTAGACTCCTGCGTATATCTTTTTACATCCTCAGTCCGGCTTTTCTTTCTGAACACCGAACAGAGCATCAGGGGCTACTGTCTATGCGGTCATATTTTTTCATGTCTTAAATACATACCTCAAAGCCTGTAAGAAGGCTGGCACAGGCTTCTGTCAGCCCGCTCTTGGCGGACTGAACCTTCTGGATCACCGTACTCATAATAGTGCGGTGCTCCTCATCGATGGAGGCGCCGTTAAGCACCTCCAGCAAATTATCCGGTGCCTCCGGTTGGACGGAGGTCACCGGCGTCGTAGGCTTGCCCTTCTTACGAAGGGGCCTCCTGCCGGACTCCGGAACCACTGAAGGTTCCGGTGCGGCGTCCCGCCCACGGCCGGACTTAGATCCCTCTGGGGTTTTATCCCCTTTGCGCCTGGAGTCCGGAAGGTCGCCTTGCGGTGCCTCCGGGGCTACCTCCTGGCTTAGCCCCTTTTGGTACTCCACCTGGGCATCGTTCGTGGGGCAAGGGGAGGTAGCAGTTGGAAGTGAAAGACTATTCACATCCGACGAATCTAGGGATCCGCTCGATGAAGCGTCGAGCTGGGCCTTGGGCAGACTGCATGATTATGTTCGGCGGTAGAAGATACTGTGAACTATAGGAACGCCATGAGTTATTCTGGTATCCGGATACTTACGATGTTGCCAGGGGCTTGGCCCTGGATGCCCACTCCTCTCCGCCGTCTTCGGCGTCGGTGGCATAGTCCGGAAGAAGGGTCTTCCCCTTCTTGGACCCTCCGGCCTCCCCAGTTGGGGCGGCCTTCCTTTTCTTTCCTCCGCCCGTTGGAGGGGGAGAGGCTTCTTCTTCCTCCTCCTCGTCTTCGGAGGAGGAGTGCTCTTCGGGGTCGTCAGGCAATGAGTCCAACACCACCAAGCGCTGGGAGCTCCTTCGAGTTCCCGTGACCTTCTTCTTGGCCTTCTTCTCCGGCACCACATGAGGTGCCGGCACCAGCAGCTTCGCCAAGCGGGCATCTGCTGGGCCTTCGGGCAAAGGAGCCGGACAGTCGATCTGTCCGGACTTCTTCTGCCAGTCCTGTTAAAGGAATGGGAGCTTAGATCCCGCATAGAGTCAAACTATGAAAAACAAGTACCCTGTAATGGGTAAACTAAGCTTACCTCGTTGGCTTGGCGCTTCGCGCAGAATCCGCGATCCTCGGTAATGGGAGGGTGAACCTCGGAGCTCTTGAAAAGCACCTTCCAGGCATCTTCGTGCGTTGTGTCGAAGAGCCTGGACAAAGTTTGGTGCTGGGCCGGGTGGAATTCCCACAAATTAAAAGCCCGTCGTTGAATGGGGAGGATCCGGCGGAAGCGCATGACCTGGACTACGGTGACAAGTTTAACCTTCCTGTCAATCAGGTCTTTGACGCAGGTTTGGAGTCCGATCAGCTCTGCCGAATTACCCCATGATAGGCCCGTCTCTTTCCATGAGGTGAGCCGTGTGGGGATGCCAGATCGGAATTCGGGGGCCGCTGCCCATTCAGGGTCACGCGGCTCGGTGATGTAGAACCACCCCGATTGCCACCCTTTGATGGTTTCCACAAAGGAACCCTTGAGCCATGTGATGTTGGCCATCTTGCCCACCATGGCGCCTCCGCACTCCGCCTGCTGGCCGCCCACTACCTTCGGCTTGACATTGAAGATCTTCAACCATAAGCCGAAGTGGGGCTTGATATGGAGGAAGACCTTGCACACGAGGATAAACGCCGAGATGTTGAGGATGAAGTTTGGGGCCAAATCGTGGAAATCCAGGCCATAGTAGAACATGAGCCCCCGGACAAATGGGTGGAGTGGGAAGCCTAGTCCACGGAGGAAATGGGGGAGGAACACCACCCTCTCATGGGGCCTGGGGGTGGGGATGAGCTGTCCCTCATCTGGGACCGGTGTGCGATGTCGTTTGACAAGTATCCGGCCTTCCTCAACTTTTTGATGTGCCTCTCCGTGACGGAGGAGGCCATCCACCTGCCTCCCGCTCCGTACATGGTTGGAGAAGGTTGAGGTGGGAAGTGGGGACTTGGGCGCTGGAGCTCGAGTGCGTGGAGATGGGTAAGCAAAGGAGGAAGAAGGCGTAAATGGAAAGAGTGGATCCTTATCCCCTTATATGGGCGAACGAAAGTATGTACCCCCACCAGCCTAGTAAAACTCGCTTATCTCCCAAGTGCCATGATTAATGGCGTAGTTGGGTTACCCACGCCCGTATTGATGAGAATCCCGGAATAAGGGGACACGATCTCTGCTTTGACAAGACGTGCCAAGGAAACTGCCTCGCTAAACGCGCTGAGGTGGGACGTAAAACGATTTGAATAAAGGCTTGGCCGTGGCATGATGTCACGCTGCAGAATACGTCAGCAGATTAGATTTGTACAAATATTATTCTCTCTACGGTGGTATGTGGAACTTATTTTGCAGAGCCGGACACTATCCTTGTGTTCAACATCTTCTATGAAGTATTCAGAGGAGGAACTCACCTTGCAATGCCGAAGACAATTTGCGCGCCGGACTCGTCGTCATTAAAGCCTGGTTCAGGGGCTACTGAGGGAGTCCTGGATTAGGGGGTGTCCGGATGACCGGACTATGACCTTTGGCCGGACTCCTGGACTATTAAGATACAAGATTGAAGACTTCGTCCCGTGTCCGGATGGGACTTTCCTTTGCGTGGAAGGCAAGCTTGGCGATACGGATATGTAGATCTCCTCCCATTGTAACCGACTCTGTGTAACCCTAGCCCTCTCCGGTGTCTATATAAATCGGAGAGTTTTAGTCCGTAGGACGAACAACAATCATACCATAGGCTAGCTTCTAGGGTTTAGCCTCTCTGATCTCGTGGTAGATCTACTCTTGTACTACCCATATCATCAATATTAATCAAGCAGGAGTAGGGTTTTACCTCCATCGAGAGGGCCCAAACCTGGGTAAAAACATCGTGTCCCTTGTCTCCTGTTACCATCCGCCTAGACGCACAGTTCGGGACCCCCTACCCGAGATCCGCCGGTTTTGACACCGACAAAGATCTTTATCGGTCAAACCGCATAACATACGTTATTCCCTTTGTCATCGGTATGTTACTTGCCTGAGATTCGATCGTCGGTATCCTCATACCTAGTTCAATCACGTTACTGGCAAGTCTCTTTACTCGTTCCGTAATGCATCATCCCATAACTAACTCATTAATCTCATTTCTTGCAAGGCTTATAGTGATGAGCATTACCGAGAGGGCCCAGAGATACCTCTCTGATATACAGAGTGACAAGTCCTAATCTCGATCTATGCCAACTCAACAAACACCTTAGGAGATACCTGTAGAGCATCTTTATAATCACCCAGTTACGTTGTGACATTCGATAGCACAAAAGGTGTTCCTCCGGTATTCGGGAGTTGCATAATATCATCGTCAGAGGAACGTGTATAAGTCATGAAGAAAGCAATAGCAATAAAACGTAACAATCATTATGCTAAGCTAAAAGATGGGTCTTGTCCATCACATCATTCTCTAATGATGTGATCTCGTTCATCAAATGACAACATATGTCTGTGGTCAGGAAACATAACCAGCTTTGATTAACGAGCTAGTCAAGTAGAGGCATACTAGGGACACTCTGTTTTGTCTATCACTGGTACGCGTCGGTGCTATACAAACGACTTTTAACCCCTTTCCGCGACGGCATCTGGAATCGTCGCCAAGTGAGTGTGGGCGATAGGGGGGTCCTTCCCACACCACCCAGAAACCGTCAGGCATAGGCCCTCCTGGCACACAAGCTAGGGCAAAATGAGCTCGTGTGCGATCGGGCAAGGCATCGAAACCCAATTGTTTACATTCATATGTACATCCCACACGGTGAATCCAGAAAAACATTTCCATTCATATGTATATCACACACAGTCAATCCAAGGAGAACGTTTCCGTTCTCATGTACATCCCACATAGTGGATCCAGGGAAAACGTTTTCGTTCGTATGTACTTCCCACATAGTCAATCTAGGGAAAACGTTTATGTTCGTATGTACATCCCACACAGTCAACCCAGGGAAAACGTTTCGTTCATATGTACATCCCACACACGTTTATGTATAGGCTCGTATGTGATATGTGTAACTATCACACACGCTCTACCTTGGTTAACCGTTTGCTTTTATCGACTACATCACACACGATTTGATGAAGAAAATTGTGTGGCATTGGGCTATCCATCACAAGCACTTTTACTTCTAGAACCGTTTGCAAAGTTCCATGGCCCATTTAGAAGGTTTATTAGTTTCCAATTAATAATTCCAGTATTATTCACATTTCATATCGAACATCTGTTTGCCAATTTCAAATCAGGCACATAGATATATTTTAACATCAAAGTACGATAGCTACCGGAAAACATCACAACACATCATATAGATAGTTCAACTTCATAAGAACAATATATTCATTTCCCTAATCGAGATCATCCAGGCTCGCCTTATCCACATCTGCTTTCAGTTCAGTAAGAACCTGTTTTGCACTGGCCAACTGGGAAAGTGCCTCCTCCTTCGCCAACACCATCTTAGCAAAGTCTGGTTTAAAAAATCTGAGCTCATTCTCCACCTTCCTATTTTTATCCCGCATCTTCAAATATTCTTCAGCGTTGACAACACTTTCTCTAAGCCTACCTTTGTTCTCTTCCTGAGACATGCTCCAGAGCTTTACTAGGCACATCTTCAAAGACTGTGGCCACTCTTGATCAACCCACTCCAAGTAAGAACACTTCCGTTCATCCTATAATGTTTAAAACTAGATCAGTAACAATTGTGGGGAAAATGGGTTTATAGCAACATTGAAAATCACCAATACTTATTTTGACAAACTGAAGAAACAGGTTAAGTATGACATATCTTCTCAAAAAGATCAATGTGCAAATGAATTAATTGCTACTGAGACAACAACCAAATTCTGAAACATCAGAAGCTATAATTAACTACAACAACGCTACAAGTTCTTACTCATGTACTTTAAATAATAAATTGAACATCTTAAGAGGAAGGTAAATATAACTGCAACAGCATAGCGACAGTGTTTGGATGATAGCAAATTGATATTAACAGGTGTGTACATGTACAAATTTAGTAACATAGAACTAATAGCACTAAGGCGTCCACTATGTATGCCAAAACCAGTGTAAAGACAACTGTTGCTACATCTCGCACCGGTGCCCTACACTGGCGAGCCGATGCAGCGGGAAAAAAACCAGGGACCCGAACTCCGAAGCACCTAGTTGCTCCGACACGCGGTTCCTTCATGCCATAAAGATTTAGTATTTTACTGCTTGGCTGCTCGGATGTGTGGACAAGTTGGTTCCACAAACTGCTGAAGAGGTGCCAAATGATTTTATAATGGCACAGCTGATGAGCTGGCAACATTTTTAGATACTAGGTACAAACTGTGACACTGTCTTAGGATGCGTTTGGTTGAAGGTGTGGTATGAATGGGTTGGGACCGTGACGGTGTCTGAATCACATCTAACAAATGATTTGTAACAACGAAAGAGGGTCTAACCTTCTCTGTACATGCCAGAAACTTCCTCCCACTACCCACAAATTCAAACGCAACTAGCTTCACGCATGGAGATTGATGGTGACAGCGAGCAGACAGATCTTCAGCCACCCCGCTCCATTCGTTGCAATCGATGGTCCTAGGGAACTACAAGAGGAAGAAATGACTCAAATCGACCTCTGTGTAAAAAATCATTCATTCCAAGTCATAGCCTGAGAGAGAAGAGAGGCATACCCGGGTGGTGAAGGAGTCGTCATCGGAGGAGGAACCACTGGAGAGGTCTTTGAAGAAGACCATGGCGACCCCGGCGATAGGATGCGAGACGGTGAGAGTGAGGAAGCAAGCGAGTAAGCGGCTATAGCTTAGGAAGGAAGGAAGGAAGGGGGAAACAGGGGAAATGTGACTTGTGGTCAGGGAGAAAAGGGGATGGGGAAGGGGAAGGTAGATATTTCGATGGTAGGCCAAAAATTTCAAAATGTGGAGGGAAACTTTGCGCGCGGTGCCGCCGGACACCATTCACTTTGAACGGTAGTGTGCATCGCAAATGATTCTTCTGCTTAACGCGCATGGGATGAGTTTGATAATTGAAATTCTAGTGGAAATTTCCCCGCATACGTCATTGCATAATTTAACACCGCTTGCTAATTTGGGCACACAAAAGAGCGTACAACACACAAACCAGACTTACTGAATCGAGCACTTTTAGTAATTAAACAGAGACAGTTCACCTAAACATTGCTCTAACAAAGGACTAGCATAAAAACCAAGCCCAAGTATGAATAATTTAAAGAAATCCGCCACCGCGCCGGCCTATGCATCGCTGGTGTGAGATGATACGTCGATAACTTGTCCTGGCGACATGCCGCCGTTGGTGGACTTCGCGTCCCCCCTGTTCAAGTCGACCGCGTCCTCGCCCTCGTCCACGACATCGCCCTCAAGGTTGTAGTACTCGTAGTAGTGGCTGTGCCAGAGCTCGCGTTGGTACTCCACCGCCGATTCCTTGACGGACAGACTCTTCTATACCTCGACCTGGGCCATGCGCAACTCCTCCTCCCGGCGCTCCTCGATCTCCGCCGCCTCCTGCATCTCCACCTCCCACTCGATGACCTCATGAGGAAGCAGGTGCTCCATGGCCACCGCCGCCTTTTCGAACGTGGGTTGCATGCTGGATTCCGAGGTGGCCTCGAATATCTTGGCATGGATGGCCTCGACCCGGGCTAGGGCGACATCAGTGGCATAGACGGCAGCTCGAGCGCTCTCAGTGTTTGCAGCCGCCGTCGTAGCAGCAACTGCAGCTATCCCAGCTACTGTAGCTGCCCTGTCGGCTGCCGCAGACGCCCTCTCAGCGGAAGCGGTCGCGCTCAATGCATATGCAACGACACTTCGGCATAGGCGGCCGCACTCTCAGGGCAGGCGGCCACGCTCGGGGGGGGGGGGACACGACCATCATACGTGCCTTCATGAAGCGTTCCCACGATGTCATCTTTGCAAGAAGGGGGGTGCGGGAACGTGGATCAAGATTTGTAGATTCGGGGGTTGCCGGCACTGGAGCAGACGAGCCCGCGAAGCTTAAGGAGGAAGACTTAAATAGACCCAGAAATTTTCATCACAAACGATTCCTACAAAACAACTATGCGTGATGTTGTAGATATTTTTGATTAGCTATGAAAGACGAATTTGGAGTAAAGTAGCAACGGATGGTGTTTTAAATGTACGAGAAAATTTGTAGTACTAATACAACTATCATGTCAAATCTTGGAAAATTTCAGGGGTCATTTGACCTTTTAAGACATTTAAGCGATTTTCTAGCCATTTAATGACCGTAGTTGAAATTTGAACTACATGTACATGGAGCAGCTAACCAATACGGTTTGAAAAGTCATATTTTGTGTAATTGTGTGCGATTTAATTCCGCGTGCAGCAAATTGGAAGGAATTTTTAAACATATTGGTCTAACGGCTATGGCACAATTAAGCATGGAGTGACATGGCATTTAAATTCCAAAAAATTAAAAACATGAAACCTTGCTTGATGTAATATCATACCACCAAGATGATGTGGTACAGAAATTGGCCTGCTTGACGAGAAAGTTTGGACACACACCCCTCACAAACCGGAGCAACTCACTAGAAGGCTCGTGGTTCTGAGAGGGAACAATGCATGTTTGATGACGAATGGCAGATAGCTTCCTCTTACGACCTTCAATTTTTTTCTATGTGTAATGTGAACTAATACAAACTGTCATGTGAAAATTTGGAAAATCTCAGGCGTCATTTGACCTTTTGAAGACATTTAAGTGATTTCCTAGCCATTTAATGACCATAATTCAAATTTGAACTAGATGTACATGCAACGGCTAACCATAGCGGTTTGAAAAAAAAATCATATTTGTGTACTTGTGTGCGAGTTAATTGCATGTGCAGTAAATTAGAAGGAATTTTCAAACATAATTATCTCACGGCATGGACACATGCATGGATTGCCATGGCATTTTAATTCCAAAAAACTAAAAAAATGATCAAAAAAACATGAAACCTTGCTTGATGTAATGTCATGCCACTAAGATGATGTGGTAAAAGAATTGGCCTGTTTGACAAAAGTTTGGACACGCACCCTCACAAACCGGAGCAACTCACTAGAAGGCTCGTGGTTCCGAGAAGGGAACAATGCATGTTTGATAACAAATGGCAGATAGCTTCCTCTTACGGCCTTCAAAAATTTTCTATGTGTAATGTGCACTAATACAAAATAGCATGTGAAAATTTGGAAAATTTCAGGGGTCATTTGACCTTTTGAAGACATTTAAGTGACTTCCTAGCCATTTAATGACCGTAATTCAAATTTGAACTAGATGTACATGCAATGGCTAACCATAACGGTTTGAAAAATCATATTTGTGTACTTGTGTGCGAGTTAATTCCATCTGCAATAAATTAGAATGAATTTTTCAAACATATTGGTCTCACGGCATGGACACATGCATGAAGTGCCATGGCATTTTAGTTCCAAAAAATTAAAACATGATCATGAAAACATGAAATCTTGCTTGATGTAATTTCATGCCACCAATATGATGTGGTACAAAAATTGGCCTATTTTATGAAAGTTTGGACACACACACCCCTCACAAACCGGAGCAACTCACTAGAAGGCTCGTGATTCCGAGAGGGAACAATGCATGTTTGATGACGAACGGCAGATAGCTTCCTCTTACAGCCTTCCTAAACTTTCTACGTGTAATGTTCACTAATACAAACTGTCATGTGAAAATTTGGAAAATTTCAGGGGTCATTTGACCTTTTGAAGACATTTAAGTGATTTTCTAGCCATTTAATGACCGCAATTCAAATTCGAACTAGATGTACATGCAACGGCTAACCATGACGGTTTGAAAAATCATGTTTGTGTACTTATGTGTGGGTTAATTCCATGTGCAGTAAATTAGAAGGAATTTTCAAACATATTGTTCTCACAGCATGGACACATGCATGGAGTGCCATGGCATTTTAATTCCAAAGAATTAAAAAATGATCAGGAAAACATGAAACCTTGCTTGATGTAATGTCATGCCACCAAGATGATGTCGTACAAAACTTGGCTTGTTTGACGAAAGTTTGGACACACACCCCTCACAAACCGGAGCAACTCACTAAAAGGCTCGTGGTTCCGAGAGGGAACAATGCATGTTTGATGACGAACGGCAGATAGCTTCCTCTTACGTCCTTCAAAATTTTCTACGTGTAATGTGCACTAATACAATCTGTCATGTGAAATTTTAGAAAATGTCAGGGGTCATTTGACCTTTTGAAGACATTTAAGTGATTTCCATTTAATGACCATAATTCAGTGAACTAGATGTACATGCAACGGCTAACCATAACGGTTTGAAAAATCATGTTTGTGTACTTGTGTGTGAGTTATTTCCATGTGCAGTAAATTAGAAGGAATTTTCAAATATATTTGTCTCACGGCATGGACACTACATGCATGGAGTGCCATGGCATATTAATTCCAAAAAAATAAAAAATGATCAGGAAAACATGAAACCTTGCTTGATGTAATGTCATGCCACCAAGATGATGTGGTACAAAACTTGGCCTGTTTGACGAAAGTTTGGACACACACCCCTCACAAACCGGAGCAACTCACTAGAAGGCTCGTGGTTCCGAGAGGGAACAGTGCATGTTTGATGACGAACGGCAGATAGCTTCCTCTTACAACGTGCAAATTTTTCTACGTGTAATGTGCACTGATACAAACTGTCATGTGAAAATTTGAAAACTTTCAGGGGTCATTTGACCTTTTGAAGGCATTTAAGTGATTTTCTAGCCATTTAATGGTTGTAATTCAAATTTAACTAGATGTACATGCAATGGCTAACCATAACGGTTTGAAAAATCATATTTGTGTACTTGTGTGCGAGTTAATTCCATGTGCAGTAAATTAGAAGGAATTTTGAAACATATTTGTCTCACGACATGGACACATGTTCATGCTTGGAGTGCCATGGCATTTTTATTCCAAAAAAATAAAAAATGATCAGAAAAACATAAAACTTTGCTTGATGTAATGTCATGCCACCAAGATGATGTGGTACAAAAATTGTCTTGCTTGATGAAAGTTTGGACACACACGCTCACAAACCGGAGCAAGTCACTAGAAGGCTCGTGGTTCCGAGAGGGAACAATGCATGTTTGATGATGAAGACAAATAGCTTCCTCTTACGGCCTTCAAAAAATTTCTACGTGTAATGTGAACTAATAAAAACTGTCCTGTGAAAATTTGGAAAATCTCAGGCGTCATTTGACCTTTTGAAGATATTTAAGTGATTTCCTAGCCATTTAATGACCGTAATTCAAATTTGAACTAGATGTACATGCAACGGCTAACCATAACGGTTTGAAAAAAAATCATATTTGTGTACTTGTGTGTGAGTTAATTGCATGTGCAGTAAATTAGAAGGAATTTTCAAACATAATTGTCTGACGGCATGGACACATGCATGGATTGCCATGGCATTTTAATTCCAAAAAATTAAAAAAAATGATCAGAAAAACATGAAACCTTGATTGATGTAATGTCATGCCACTAAGATGATGTGGTAAAAAAATTGGCTTGTTTGACAAAAGTTTGGACACACACCCCTCACAAACCGGAGCAAGTCACTAGAAGGCTCGTGGTTACGAGAAGGGAACAATGCATGTTTGATAACAAATGGCAGACAGCTTCCTTTTACGGCCTTCATTTTTTTCTACGTGTAACGTGCACTAATACAACTATGATGTGAAAATTTGGAAAATTTCAGGGATCATTTCACCTTTTGAAGACATTTAAGTGATTTTTTAGCCATTTAATGATTGTAATGCAAATTTAAACTACATCTACATGCAAGGGCTAACCATAACGGTTTGAAAAAACATATTTGTGTACTTGTGTGCGAATTAAAAAATCATCAGATGATATAAATATCTGGTGTTTAGAAAAGAAAAATGTAAAATCTGGCAAGACAACCGGCCCCACACGATTGGCACTCTATTTCGCGCCTCGAGGTTTGGAAGGTGAGTGGTGGACTTTATTAATCAGACACGGTTCTGCATTGGGAACCGTCGGCTATTATGTTCACACACGGATTTTGCTGCGGGAATCGTGTGTAATTCACACTACAGTACTCGTAAATTCTGGCGACCGGTGTGTGTACTATTCCTGTCGATCTAGATTTCAACCGCCAATAAATACCACCTTGCTCACATCTTCCTGTCTGCATTCTCATCTAGATCCTCCCCTTGCTTGCTCTCTCTCTCTCTTTCTCTCTCTCAAATCTCTGCCATGGCACCACCGGTCTGCCCACGCGGCGTGGAGGAGTCGTCACCCCCCGAGGAGCTCACTCGAAGAGCAGCGACGAGGACACCTAGGCGCCACCAGACGAGGTAGCGTCGGACCCCCCAACCTTGGATTGGTTTTGGGGCAAGTACAATCTTTGTCTTTGGAAGTTCCTGTCGCCGGCTGAGAAAGCCAGGTAAGTGGCTTTCAAGAAGGAGATGGCGAAGGAGGATGCCAGGTACCAGGCAGCCTGTGAAGCCCGTGATGCCGCCTGGAAAAAGGAGGCGGTGGAGCTTTGGGAGCGGGTGCGTCGTCGTGCGGAGGAGGTGTACGAAGATGGGTACTTCGTGAGGATGGCCAGAGGCGCTAGGCGCCTCATCGCTGCGTGGAGCTGGGCCGATAAGCTCCAGCGTGCCACCGACGAGGAGCTCCGGTGGCCGCCCAACAAAATGGCAAGATCGTTCACCCATGTCCGCCTGCAAGAGGCAGATCGGCACGTCAAGCGCTGCGAGGCGGAGGAGGCGGAGTACTGCTTCCGATCTGGCAAGACACCGCGTACCAGGGAGCTGCTGGCGAGGGGCTACCGGAATACTGGCCCCAGGAGGGATTATTAGTTTTAGTATTGTTCGTTTTCAATTTTATGCATTGTACTAGTAGTTAAGTATCATCACGTATATGTGATGATATTATATATATTCTGTGACGAACTAATGAACAATTAATATTATATATATATATATATATTATGAATTCCATTTTCTATCTGTTTTTGTATACTAATTTGAATATATCTGTTGTCATCCACATATACAGAATGGAAAGGATATAAACACACATTGGAACAGAACATATAAGAACGCAAAACAGAGTACACACATTGAAACAAAGCAATAAACAGAGCAATAATATAATTGTTGTGAATACATAGCTATCCATGTAGAAATGACTCAACAAAATAAAACGCGTCCATAAGACCATGACCAGCAGCCCTTGCCTACGGTAGCTCTTGGCTCTGCCTGAACTCATGCAGGCATTCGTCCAAGCGGTCGACACACTCACGGTACATCTAGAGCGTGATCTTGAGCTCCAAGTTGGCTATTTCATTGGAGATCGCCACCTCGAGGATGCGACGACCATGTTCCTCTACTGCACCCAGGTGGACACCTGGGCCAAGGAGGCGGTCGTGCCTACCGACCAGCGCGTTGCATCAAGCGGGCCACAGACAAGGCGAAAGGCGTGACCCATGCGAACGGCGCGGCGGGCGTCCGGTGCAAGTATGGCGCGGCCGGCCTGTGGTGCAAGTATGGTGCAGAGGGCTTGTGCCCACTCCTAGCAAGGAATGGGGGTACTGACGGGACATGTACCTAGCTGCGACACCCTGTCGACAGCAGGCAAGTGCCAATGGATCCGCTCTTGCTGTGCGGCGTGGCACGCTTCTAGCTCTATGATGCTCCAACGGTCTCGCCGTGCGGCGAGTTGCAGCCTATCGGTGCGGACGCGCCTAGCTTGCTCTCCGGCGCACCATCGATCATTTGTGCGGCGAGCTGAAGCCTCTCGGCGCTGACATGCCTATCTTGATTCACGGCGCTAAAGCGCCATGCGCCAAGGGTCTGCTCAACCCTAGCGATGAAGCGCATCATGGCGTCGTCCATCGCGTTGCTGGGGAGGTCGCGGCCTCGACGGGCCGCGCCTTCTGGTTTTCCTCATCGACAAGGTTGATGGCAGAGGTGGCGCTTTGGTGCGTTGGCATGCTTGGAAAAGGTGGATGTGCTACAGGTTGCGCTTGTTGCCTCCGTGCATCGCGCCGCGCCTAGATTTATGTGCAATATTGTTGGGTGACAGGAAACAGGTGAGGAAATGGCAGGAAATGGTGGCGTGTTCATAGAACGCCATCAATTAATGGAAACTTAGCATATAAGGAACATCAAGCAAGCACAAGAAGTAGATGATGATAAGATGAACACGGAACACACAACACAAGGGAACCCGTCGGTGATGAATTCATCAATCACAAACGGTTGTACACTAGCAAGCGTTTGCCCACAACACACATGGCTTATTCCATCACAAACAGGTCGGATGGATCAACTGTATGCCACGTATACACATTGTCAACAAGTAATGCGGTAGACCTTTTTTAACATATGTTAAAAAAACAAAAAAACAAGGACCTCGAGGTTAAATTAGCTGAGGGAATGGGTCATTTCACCGAAATGACCCATCCTATCAGTTAATTTAACATCAACACAACTTCCCATCAAGTCACCCATCTGATGGCTGCTCTAGCCTGAGCACTCTTAACTTGAGAGTTCTCTTAGATGAGCTGGTGGAACAGCTAGTCCTTGCTGATATAGGATGCCTCTTTGCATCCTTATGGCGTATCCGGATGACCGCCTGTCCCCCAATGGCCAATAGATGTTGTGTAGACAGAACATATCGCATATGTCTTATTAGAAGCAATCATTTGTGTTATTATCGGCCTTTGAACACATTTCTGATTATAGACATGTTTGCCGCGTATCACACACATCTTGTTATATTGAACCATTTATGTTCTCTTGTCTCAACGCAAATAGTTCATTCGAGTGAACCACATGCCGTATATCGCACACACCTTGATCTGCCTGACCGTTTCTTTTGTGTTGACTAATCACAAACAGTTCATCCGAGTGAGTCATATGTTGTATATCGCACACACCTGATACATCTCCAATGTATCTATAATTTATGAAGCATTCATGCTATTATATTATCTGTTTTTGATGTTTATGGGCTTTATTATACACTTCTATATTATTGTTGGGACTAACCTATTAACCGGAGGCCCAGCCCATATTGCTGTTTTCTTGCCTATTTCAGTGTTTCGAAGAAAAGGAATATCAAATGGAGTCCAAATGGAATGAAACCTTCGGGAGCATTATTTTTGGAACGGATGTGATCCAGGAAACTTGGAGTTGAAGTCAAGGAAGCTTCAAGGTGGCCACGAGGGTGGGCGGCGCCCCCCTACTGGGCGTGCCCCCTGTCTCGTGGGCCCCTCGAGCATCCCCTGACCGACTTCTTTCGCCTATATAAGTCCATATACCCTAAAAACATCGAAGACAACAATAGATCGGGAGTTCCGCTGCCGCAAGCCTCTGTAGCCACCAAAAACCTCTCAGGAGCCCGTTCCGGCACCCTGCCGGAGGGGGAACCCATAACCGGTGGCCATCTTCATCATCCCGGCGATTTCCATGACAAGGAGGGAGTAGTTCACCCTCGGGGCTGAGGGTATGTACTAGTAGCTATGTGTTTGATCTCTCTCTCTCTCTCTCTCTCTCTCTCTCTCTCTCTCTCTCGTGTTCTCTCTATGGCACGATCTTGATGTATCGCGAGCTTTGCTATTATAGTTGGATCTTATGATGTTTCTCCCCCTCTACTCTCTTTTAATGGATTGAGTTTTCCCTTTGAAGTTATCTTATCGGATTGAGTCTTTAAGGATTTGAGAACACTTGATGTATTTCCTGCCGTGCTTATCTGTGGTGACAATGGGATATTCACATGATCAACTTGATGTATGTTTTGGTGATCAACTTGTGGATTCCATGACCTTGGATATCTATGCATAGGGGTTGGCACACGTTTTCGTCTTGACTTTCCGGTAGAAACTTTGGGGCACTCTTTGAAGTACTTTGTGTTGGTTGAATAGATGAATCTAAGATTGTGTGATGCATATCGTATAATCACACCCACAGATACTTGAGGTGACAATGGAGTATCTAGGTGACATTAGGTTTTGGTTGATTTGTGTCTTAAGGTGTTATTCTAGTACGAACTCTATGATAGATTGAACAGATAGAATAGCTTCATGTTATTTTACTACAGACTCTTGAATAGATAGAACAAAACGGATAACTTTGAG
The DNA here is from genome assembly GCF_018294505.1 of Triticum aestivum. Lineage (NCBI taxonomy): Eukaryota > Viridiplantae > Streptophyta > Magnoliopsida > Poales > Poaceae > Triticum > Triticum aestivum. The sequence continues at coordinate 213,633,180 of NC_057813.1, read as the reverse complement.
GTGTTTCATACCCTACCATAATCTCTTTGTTTGTTCTCCGCTATTAGTGTCTTTGGAGTGACTCTTTGTTGCATCTTGAGGGATAGTTATGTGATCCAATTATGTTATTATTGTGGAGAGAACTTGCACTAGTGAAAGTATGAACCTTAGGCCTTGTTTCCTAGCATTGCAATACCGTTTACGCTCACTTTTATCGCTTGCTACCTTGCTGTTTTTATATTTTCAGATTACAAATACCTATATCTACTATCCATATTGCACTTGTATCACCATCTCTTCCCCGAACTAATGCACCTATACAATTTACCATTGTATTGGGTGTGTTGGGGACACAAGAGAATCTTTGTTATTTGATTGTAGGGTTGTTTGAGAGAGACCATCTTCATCCTATGCCTCCCATGGATTGATAAACCTTAGGTCATCCACTTGAGGGAAATTTGCTATTGTCCTACAAACCTCTGCACTTGGAGGCCCAACAACGTCTACAAGAAGAAGGTTGCGTAGTAGACATCAAGCTCTTTTCTGGCGCCGTTGCCGGGGAGGTGAGTGCTTGAAGGTATCTCTTTAGATCTTACAATCGAATCTTTTTGTTTCTTGTTTTATCACTAGTTTAGTTTATAAAAGAAAACTACAAAAAAATGGAATTGAGTTTGTCTCATACGCTTCATCTTTTTAATATCTTTCGTAAGTATGATGAAAAGGAAAATTGTGCTCAAGTGCGAGAAGAAGAAGTCTATAAAATATTTGGTACTAAATCTTTGAATGATGAGCATGATTGCAATGTTGTTAGTATGAACTCCTTGAATATCCATAGTACTAATGATGATTGCACTAGTTATGATGAAAATGTCTCCAATAAGCATGTCGATTTTTGTGGAGTGCGTTGGGTTTGCAAGTACACACCAAATAGGGAAAATAGATATTGCAAGAGGCAGAAGCATTTAGAAACTAAATTGTTGCGAGAAAGTATAGATAAGAATGCTGAAAATTCACATTTTGTTTGCCGTACTTGTGAACTTTGCAATGAACGTGGTCATTTACATCTCCGATGCAAATTATTTCATGATCGAATCGTGTCCAAAAGTTGTGATGATTTGATTTCCCTTGCACATTATAATGAACTTAGTTTGCTTTTGGGTTATGAAGAAATGAAATGTTTAACTAAGAATCTTCCTGAATTTATCCTTAACAAACTCTTTGATTTTGATCTAGAGAAGATTTACATGTATTGTACGGTGAATTGCATTGAAAATCCTTATATTTCCAATTACCTAAAGAAAAGAAAAGAAATAGAAGATGAAGAGAATACTAATTAAAGGGGAGAGACTTCCCATTATCCTCCTATTATTTCTTATGATGAATCAGGTATCAAGGAGGAGCCTTCTATTCAACCAATCTCATCAATAAGGAGCTCAAAGAAGAGGGTTGAACACACACATGATGTGAGGAAGAAAAATAAAAGAAGGAGAAGCAAAGGTAAAAAGGTATCCCTCCCAAATGATGTTGCTCCTACTACTCATTCTGATGCTGATAATTGATATACTATTGGTGCTATACATACTATTAATGATGAGAGTGATTATGCTTATGATATGAAAAGGACCAAGCTTGGGGAAGCTATGTTTGATGAGGATGAAATATTTGAGAATATATTTGCTGAAATTAATGTTTGTCCCAATCTTGGGGATGCTACGTTTAATGAATATGATATTTTTAGCCTCCCAAGTTTTGATATGCAAAGTTGTTGTGATCAAAGCATGCCTCTTACTTATCATTATATTGATGAAAGTGGGTTTGGAAGAGTGTCAACTTTAGGAAGTAATGATCCCACTATTTTGGAGGATGTTGAATATTATTGTGATTAATATGAAAGTGGATTTGGAAGAGTGTCAACTTTATTTAGTGATGATTCCACTATCTTGGAAGAGGTTTGAATCGATTATGATGAGAACAAAGTTGCTACTTATGATGATTATTGTGATTAAACTTATGCTATAAAAAGTAGTGATGATTATATTTATAAAACTTTTCATAATTATGATTACCCTTTTTCTGAACATTACTCTTTTAATATGGAAGCAATTTATAGTATTCAAGTCTCTTATGATACTCCCACCATTCCGAATGAGAAGAATTTTGCTTATGTGGAGAGTAGTAAATTTTCTATGCTTGTAGATCATGAAAAGAATGCTTTAGGTTCTGGTTATATTGTTAAATTCATTCATGATGCTACTGAAAACTATTATGAGGGAGGAACATATGCTTGTAGGAATTGTAATAATATCAAGTTTCCTCTCTATGTGTTGAAAATTTTGAAGCTATGCTTGTTTTACCTTCCTATGCTAGGTGATTATTGTTCCCATAAGTTGTTTGCTCACAAAATCCCTATGCATAGGAAGTGGGTTAGTATTAAATGTGCTAGTCATATTCTTAATGATACTCTCTTTATGTTCCAATTCTTATCTTTTATGTGAGCATCATTAAAATCACCATGCCTAGCTAGGGGCGTTAAACGATAACGCTTGTTGGGAGGCAACCCAATTTTATTTTTGTTCTTTGCTTTTTGTTCCTGTTTAGTAATAAATAATTCTTCTATCCCCTGGTTATATGTGGTTTTATGTTTTAATTAGTGTTTGTGCCAAGTAGAACCTTTGGGAAGACTTGGGTGAAGTCTTTATGATCTTGCTGTAAAAAACAAAAACTTTAGGGCTCATGAGATTAGCTGCCATTTTTTTATTGGAGAGTGCTTTTAGGTTGATTCATTTTGAAGATGATTAATAGACAAATTCCTAAGGTCCACCAATTTATTTCAGAATTTTTGAAGTTACAGAAGTATTCGAATTATACAGATTACTACAGACTTTTCTGTTTTTGACAGATTCTATTTTCTATATGTTGTTTGCTTATTTTGATGAATCTATGAGTAGTATCGGAGGGTATGAACCATAGAGAAGTTTGAATACAATAGTTTTAACACCAATATGAATTTAGAATGAGTTCACAACTGTACCAAAAGTGGTGATTTATTTTCTTATACTAATGGAGCTTACGAGTTTTGTATTGAGTTTTGTGTTGTGAAGTTTTCAAGTTTTGGGTAAAGATTTGATGGACTATGGAATAAGGAGTGGAAATAGCCTAAGCTTGGGGATGAACAAGGCACCCCAAGGTAATATTCAAGGACAACCAAGAGCCTAAGCTTGGGGATGCCCCGGAAGGCATCCCCTCTTTCGTCTTCGTTCATCGGTAACTTTACTTGGAGCTATATTTTTATTCACCACATGATATGTGTTTTGCTTGGAGCGTCATTTTATTTTGTTAGTATTTGCTTGCTGTTATTTATAATAATGTTTTGCATCTATATTTTCAATAAGAATTTCAAGGATAGCCTTTACCATGCTTATTTTGCTAGTATACATGTTGCTATTTGAAAACAGAAAGTTTACCGCTGTTGCAAAAATTCCCTAGAAAAGTCAGAGAATGATATAATGTTGAAATTTTTTTAATAATGATCTATGATAAATCTTCTACAACGTACTATTTTCTCATAATTTTTAGAATTAGGGAAGTATTGATATTCTTGCATTCTTTACAGACTATACTGTTTTGGAAGATTGCTGTTATGTTTGCATTGTTTGCATATGTTTGCTTGTTTAATGATTCGATTTTAGGATAGGAGTATTAAATATGCAGAGACATTTAGTATGCAATGTTGAATAATAATTTTAGTGATTTGTTACAGTAGAAAATGATAAGGTTTTTGCATTGGTTTATACTAACTTATCTCACGAGTTCTTGTTGAGTTTTGTGTGGATGAAGTTTTTGAGATTTAGGGAAACCGTGATATAAAAGGAATTAAGGAGACATAAAAGCTCAAGCTTGGGGATGCCCAAGGCACCCCAATATAATATTTCAAGAAGTCTCAAGCATCCAAGCTTGGGGATGCCCCGGTAGGCATCCCACCTTTCTTCTTCAACAATTATCGGTTAGTATCGGTTGAACCTAAGTTTTTGCTTCTTCACATGAGTAGTGCTATCCTTGCAATGTCATTTTATTTTGCTTTGCTTGCTGTTTAATAAAGTACCAAGATCTGAAATTCTTAAATGAGAGAGAGTCTTCACATAGTTGCATAATTATTTAACTACTCATTGATCTTCACTTATATCTTGTTGGAGTAGTTTGTCATTTACTCGTGTGCTTCACTTATATCCTATGAGTAAATGGTTGAATGAGTTGAATGTCCTAAATCTGAAATTATATATGATTCATTTGCTTATCCCACGGGGAGTAATGACTTCACATCTAAGAAGTAGAGGTTGTAAATTTGTTGAAGGTTAGCAAGCATTGTATTGGTCATTTGAACAATTCATGAAAGAATATTGAAGGAAGAGAAATTTCACATATAAATATACTATCTTGGACATATTTTATAATTGTGAGCACTCATTAAAGTATGACATGCTAAAGAGTCGATGTTGGACAAGGAAGACAACGTAATGGGTTATGTTTCCTCACATCTCAGTTAAAGTATATTGTCATGGATCGTCCAACATGTTGAGCTTGCCTTTCACCCTCATGCTAGCCAAATTCTTTGCACTAAGTATAGATACTACTTGTGCTTCCAAACATCCTTTAAACCAGTTTTGCCATGAGAGTCCACCATACCTACCTATGGATTGAGTAAGATCCTTCAAGTAAGTTTTCATCGGTGCATGCAATAAAAATTGCTCTCTAAATATGTATGACTTATTAGTGTGAAGAAAATAAGCTTTATACGATCTTGTTATGAAAGCAATAAAAGCGACGGACTGCATAATAAAGGTCCATATACAAGTGGCAATATAAAGTAACGTTCTTTTGTATTAAGATTTTGTGCATCCAATCATAAAAGCGCATGACAACCTCTGCTTCCCTCTACGAAGGGCCTATCTTTTACTTTTATCTTCTACCCTTATACAAGAGTCATGGTGATCACACCTTTCCTTTTTACATTTCTATCCTTTGGCAAGCACCTCGTCTTGGAAAGATCCTGATATATATATATATATATATATATATATATATATATATATATATATATATATCCAATTGGATGTAAGTTAGCATGAACTATTATTGTTGACATCACCCAAAGGTGAATACATTGGGAGGCAACACTATAAGCCCCTATCTTTCTCAGTGTCCGATTAAAACTCCATAACCATAAGCATTGTGTGAGTGTTAGCAATTGTAGAAGACTATATGGTAGTTGACTATGTGGAGTTTGCTAAATCAAAGCTCTAACATAGACCCTTCCTGAAAATAAGATGAATTGCAATTGTTTGATGACTAAGAATGAAGTTTGCTAGTTTTCAAGAAAGTTTATGGTCTATGCTTTAACGTGTGAATAGCTTGTTACTTCATCTTGAGAAGTTTTATGAGATGAACTACTATTATGACATATAATCATGCTAGAAAAGGTGATTGAAATTATCATTGATCAAACTTACGCACCTGCTGGCATTCACACTTCACAAATTCTTTCTTTTATCATTTACCTCCTCGAGGACGAGCAGGAATTAAGCTTGGGGATGCTGATACGTCTCCAACGTATCTATAATTTATGAAGCATTCATGCTAATATATTATCTGTTTTGGATGTTTATGGGCTTTATTATACACTTCTATATTATTTTTGGGACTAACCTATTAACCGGAGGCCCAGCCCATATTGATGTTTTCTTGCCTATTTCAGTGTTTCGAAGAAAAGGAATATCAAATGGAGTCCAAACGGAATGAAACCTTCGGGAGCGTTATTTTTGGAACGGATGTGATCCAGGAGACTTGGAGTTGAAGTCAAGGAAGCTTTGAGGTGACCATGAGGGTGGGGGGGGGCGCCCCCCCTACATGGCGCACCCTCCTGTCTCGTGAGCCCCTCGAGCGTCCCCTGACCGACTTATTTCGCCTATATAAGTCCATATACCCAAAAAACATTGAAGACAACAATAGATCGAGAGTTCCGCCGCCGCAAGCCTCTGTAGCCACCAAAAACCTCTTGGGAGCCCATTCCGGCACCCTGTCGGAGGGGGAACCCATCACCGGTGGTCATCTTCATCATCCTGGCACTCTCCATGACGAGGAGGGAGTAGTTCACCCTCGGGGCTGAGGGTATGTACCAGTAGCTATGTATTTGATCTCTCTCGTGTTCTCTCTCTCGTGTTCTCTCTATGGCATGATCTTGATGTATCGCGAGCTTTGCTATTATAGTTGGATCTTACGATGTTTCTCCCCCTCTACTCTCTTGTAATGATTGAGTTTTCCCTTTGAAGTTATCTTATCGGATTGAGTCTTTAAGGATTTGAGAACACTTGATGTATGTCTTGCCGTGCTTATCTATGGTGACAATGGGATATTCACATGATCAACTTGATGTATGTTTTGGTGATCAACTTGCGGGTTCCGTGACCTTGGGAATCTATGCATAGGGGTTGGCACACGTTTTCGTCTTGACTTTCCGGTAGAAACTTTGGGGCACTCTTTGAAGTACTTTGTGTTGGTTGAATAGATGAATCTAAGATTGTGTGATGCATATCGTATAATCACATCCACGGATACTTGAGGTGACAATGGAGTATCTAGGTGACATTAGGGTTTTGGTTGATTTGTGTCTTAAGGTGTTATTCTAGTACGAACTCTATGATAGATTGAACGGAAAGAATAGCTTCATGTTATTTTACTATGGACTCTTGAACAGATAGAACAGAAAGGATAACTTTGAGGTGGTTTCATACCCTACCATAATCTCTTCGTTTGTTCTCTGCTATTAGCGTCTTTGGAGTGACTCTTTGTTGCATGTTGAGGGATAGTTATGTGATCCAACTATGTTATTATTGTGGAGAGAACTTGCACTAGTGAAAGTATGAACCTTAGGCCTTGTTTTCTAGCATTGCAATACCGTTTACGCTCACTTTTATCGCTTTCTACCTTGCTGTTTTTATATTTTCAGATTACAAATACGTATATCTACTATCCATATTGCACTTGTATCACCATCTCTTCACCGAACTAGTGCTCCTATACAATTTACCATTGTATTGGGTGTGTTGGGGACACAAGAGACTCTTTGTTATTTGGTTGCACGGTTGTTTGAGAAGAGCATATTCATCCTACGCCTCCCATGGCTTGATAAACCTTAGGTCATCCACTTGAGGGAAATTTGCTACAGTCCTACAAACCTCTGCACTTGGAGGCCCAACAACGTCTACAAGAAGAAGGTTGCGTAGTAGACATCAACACCTTCATCTAGCTGCCCATTTCTTTTGTTCCTCCTCATTGTAAACAGTTAATTGAACTGAACCATATGCCCTGCAACGCACACGGAACCAAAATCTGAACCATGTTTGATGCATCCGTCATTGCAAACATTTTGCACCTTTTTGACTTTTTTACATCACTGTTTGCGATTATTGCATCGCACACAGTTTCGTCGAAGGGTCTCTGATCGTAGTGTCGCGTTAGCAGCATCCTTGTCGGTGTCAAAACCGGCGGATCTCGGGTAGGGGGTCCCGAACTGTGCGTCTAGGTGGATGGTAACAGGAGACAAGGGACACGATGTTTTTACCCAGGTTCGGGCCCTCTCGATGGAGGTAAAACCCTACTCTTGCTTGATTAATATTGATGATATGGGTAGTACAAGAGTAGATCTACCACGAGATCAGAGAGGCTAAACCCTAGAAGCTACCCTATGGTATGAATGTTGTTCTTCCTACGGACTAAAACCCTCCGGTTTATATAGACACCGGAGAGGGTTAGGGTTACACAGAGTCGGTTACAAGGGGAGGATATCTACATATCCGTATCGCCAAGCTTGCCTTCCACGCTAAGGAAAGTCCCATCCGGACACGGGACGAAGTCTTCAATCTTGTATCTTCATAGTCCAGGAGTCCGGCCAAAGGTTATAGTCCGGTCATCCGGACACCCCCTAATCCGGGACTCCCTCAGTAGCCCGTGAACCAGGCTTCAATGACGACGAGTCCGGCGTGCAGATTTGTCTTCGGCATTGCAAGGCGGGTTCCTCCTCCGAATACTTCATAGAAGATTTTGAACACAAGGATAGTGTCCGGCTCTGCAAAACAAGTTCCACATACCACCGTAGAGAGAATAATATTTGCACAAATCTAATCTGCGAATGTATTCCGAAGCGTGTCATCACGCCACGGCCAAGCCTTTATTCGAATCGTTTTACTGTCCCTCCTCAGCGTGTTTAGCGAGGCGGTTTCCTTGGCACGTCTTGTCAAAGCAGAGATCGTGTCCCCTTATTCTGGGATTCTCATCAATACGGGCGTGGGTAACCCAACCGTGCCATTAATCACGGCGCTTGGGAGATAAGCGAGTTTTACCAGGCTGGTGGGGGCACATAGTTTCGTCCGCCGATATAAGGGGATAAGGATCCACCTTTTCCATCTACGCCTTCTTCCTCCTTTGCTTATCCATCTCCGTGCACTCGAGCTCCAGTGCCCAAGTCCGCACTTCCCACCTCAACCTTCTATAGCCATGTCCGGAGCGGGAGGCAGGTGGATGGCCTCCTCTGTCACGGAGGGGCACATCAAAAAGTTGAGGAAAGCCGGATACTTGTCCAATGACATTGTGCACCGGCTCCCAGATGAGGGGCAGCTCATCCCCACCCCCAGGCCCCATGAGAGGGTGGTGTTCCTCCCCCATTTCCTCCGTGGACTGGGCTTCCCACTCCACCCATTTGTCCGGGGGCTCATGTTCTACTACGGCCTGGATTTCCACGATCTGGCCCCGAACTTCATCCTCAACATCTCGGCGTTTATCGTCGTGTGCGAGGTCTTCCTCCGCATCAAGCCCCACTTTGGCTTATGGCTGAAGACCTTCAATGTCAAGGAAGGTTGTGGGAAGCCGGCAAGCGGAGTGCAGAGGCGCCATGGTGGGCAAGATGCCCAACGTCACATGGCTCGAGGGCTCCTTTGTGGAAACCATAAAAGGGTGGCAATCGGGGTGGTTCTACATCACCGAGCCGCATGACCTTGAATGGGCAACGGCCCCCGAATTCCAATCTGGCATCCCCACATGGCTCACCTCCTGGAAAGAGACGGGCCTTTCGTGGGGTAATTTGGAAGAGGTGACCGGACTCCAAACCTGCGTCCAAAACCTGGTGGACAAGAGGGTTAAACTTGTCAACGTAGTCCAGGTCATGCTCTTCCGCCGGATCCTCCCGTGTCAACGACGGGCTTTTAACTTGTGGGAGTTTGACCCGGCCCTGCACCAAACTTTGTCCAGGCTCTTTGACACAACGCACGAAGACGCCTGGAAGGTGCTATTCAAGGGCCCCGAGGTTTCCCCTCCCATTACCGAGGATCGCAGATTCTGCGCGAAGTGCCAAGCCAGCGTAGTAAGCTTGTTTTACCCTTTATAGGATACTTGTTTTTCATAGTTTGACTCTACACGGGATCTAAGCTCCCGCTCCTTTGACAGGACTGGAAGAAGACGTCCGGACAGATTGATTGTCCGGCCCCTTTGCCCGAAGGCCCAGCAGATGCACGCTTGGCGAAGCTGCTGGTCCCGGCACCTCACGTGGTGCGGGAGAAGAAGGCCAAGAAGAAGGCCACGGGAACTCGAAAGAGTTCCCGGTGCCTGGTGGTGTCGGATTCATCGCTCGATGACCCCGAAGCGCACTCCTCCCCCGAAGACGAGGAGGAGGAAGAAGAAGCCTCTCCCCTCCAACGGGGGGAGGAAAGAAAAGGAAGGCAGCCCCAACTGGGGAGGCCGGAGGGTCCAAGAAGGGAAAGACCCTTCTTCCAGACTACCCCACCAGCGCCGACAACGGCGGAGAGGAGTGGCCGTCTAGGGCCAAGCCCCTGGCAAAATCGTAAGTATCCGGATACCAGAATAACTCATGGCGTTCCTTTATTGCACAGTATCTTCTAACGCCGAATATAATCATGTAGTCCGCCCAAGGCCCGGCTCGATGCTTCATCGAGCGGCTCCCTGGATTCGTCGGATGTGAATAGTCTTTCACTCCCGACTGCTACCTCCCCTCGCCCTGCGGATGATGTTGAGGTGGAGTACCAAAAGGGGCTAAGCCAGGAGGAGGTGGTCCTGGAGGCGCCGCAAGGCGACCTCCCGGACTCCAGGCGCAAAGGGGATGAAACCCCAGAGGGATCTAAGTACGGCCCTGGGCCCGACACCGCACCGGAACCTTCAGTGGTTCCAGAGTCCGGCAGGCGTCCCCCTCATAAGAAGGGCAAGCCTATGACGTCGGTGGCCTCTGTCCAACCGGAGGCACCGGACAATTTGCTGGAGGTGCTTAACGGCGCCTCCATCGACGAGGAGCACCGCACTATTATGAATACGGTGATCCAGAAGGTTTAGCCCGCCAAGAGCGGGCTGGCAGAAGCATGTGCCAGCCTTCTAACAGGCTTTGAGGTATGTATTTAAGACATGTAAAAAATATTACCACATAGACATTAGCCCCTAATGCTCAGTTTGGTGTTCGGAAAGAAAAGCCGGACTGAGGATCTAAAAAGATATACGCAGGAGTCTAACATAAATATGTCAATATGGGAATGCAGGTTGCGCTACTGACCTCTGCCGCACTGACTGCGGAGGTTGATGCATTGAAGCAGAGCCTCGAGCGGTCCGAGAACGAGCTTGGCCTTGCCAAGAAGCAGCTCGAGGACAAGGAAGGTAAGTAGTACCTTATGTAAGTATATAAAAATACCTGGTTGCAAATAATGACAGGACCAACGTGAGTATTACAGGGGCCACAACCGAGGTGGCGACCCTGAAGGAAGCGATGTCCAAGGCCGAAGACAATGCGGTCGTGGAGCGCACCAAGCGAGAAAAGCAGGAGGCGAGGGCGGAGGAGGTGCGGCAAGAGCTCCACGCTCTTGTGAAAACACACGAGAGTTTGGAGCTTGACTCAAAGACTCGAGAGTGCGAGCTTGCCTCGGCTCTTGAGAGCGCCAAATCTGCCAAGGCCGAAGCCCAAAAAGCCCTCCAGGAAATTGAGGCGATGAAGAAGATAGCGGCGGGTAAGGCATTCTTTATGAAAAGCAAGCACGTGAAAGTGAATTACTTGTTACTTACCCGAGTCTGGAGCTCTCCGGGAGCATTCGCAGATCTGCCCCACAGTGTGTCCGACGCTGCCGCATTCTTCCGAGCCGAGGAAGGGAGCTCGACGGAGAAGGTGTTCTGGTCCCAGTATGCTGAGGCCGGATACCCGGTACCCTTGAGCGACCAGCTGAAGCAGTTGGTCGAGCTCCATAAGGTAGCCGAACAGTCCATGAAGGGCCTTATAGGCCGGCTGTTGCCGGGGGAGTTCCTGCCTGGGAGCTACTTTGGGCTGGTGAGGCGGCTGGTGGATGCCTGTCCTTGGCTTGAAGTCGTCAAGCGCTCTGTGTGCATCGAAGGTGCCCGTAGGGCCCTTGCCCGTGTTAAAGTACACTGGGGCAAGCTGGATGCTGAGAAGCTGGTGACAGATGGGCCACCGGAGAAGAAGGAGCATCGCAAGCCTGAGATGTATTATGAGGGCGTCGTGAAGGGTGCCCGCCTTGTGGCGAATGAATGTGCCAAGGATGTAATTTTTGAGTAAACTTGCTCGTGTTTATCCTGTGCGCTGAAAACTTGTTCATATGCCCTAAGCAACGCTTTTTGAATTTAAAATATTACCTTTTGTGTGGCCGTTTATTAAATCTGAGAGATGCGAGTCGTCGGCTTCTACCCCCATGCCACGAGTGTTGGGGTGTTCGGGATAAACCTGGGCGCTCTTGTTCCCATTCTTGGGTCCTTCGAGGGAGGCGCTCAGCACAACGAACAAGGCAATCGGACTATAATGCTTTATCACTCGCACTTAGCCATAGAATTCTATAATTTTAAATTTCGGCGAAGCCCCTAGTATTCGGAAGACCGAGTTCGGGGCGCTATCCACGCCTAGGCTGGACAAAGCCAGCTCCTCGCTCTAAGCGGCATAAGTCTTTAGGGACTCGAAAACCTCTCGAACAGCGACCGGCTCTCGCCCTATCATGACGGTCAGTTTTAGCTTTCTCTACCGAGGTGCTTAACCCAGCTCAACTGGGGCACAATCGCAGTTGTTCTCCCAGCGCTACCTTAGCCGATATAACGGAACGTAAGGTACCAAAACATGGGAGCCGGGCAAACCCAACTATTGACCCAAGACATGATTCGGAGCCGATGCATATAATGCTATAAGTTCGGGGTGCCGCACTCATGAGAGTGTTCGGACTTCTCACACCATATTCTGGGGTACTTAAGCCCCTGGTGTATTGGCCGTACCAAAGTGTACGGTTGCGTAATGTCATAACTGAACATATTTACATAAAAAATGAATGCAATAATAGACAAGAGCTATGTATTGTTTATTAAAGGCTGTTGTGAAAGCAGAATGATACAAATAGTGCGATAAGCAAGAGATGGGATTATTTGACATGTCCCCCTCCAGGGGCAAGCTGCGAGACTTTATGTAAGACGGGTATTTAGCTCGTTATAGAGACCACCTGGACATTCGACGTAGGTTGCTGCCGCCCTGGTTGTTGCATCGTGTGTTCGGCGATTGTACTGCCGGACAGGCCTTCCGGAGAGTGGAGTCCTGAAAGTAAGAAAAAAGAATGACAAAATTTGGAGCCCCTAGTGCGGTTGAGCCGCATGTTGGGCGTGCCGTGGTTGTGCCCCTCCCCTTATGCCCACGGTATTTCCAGGGCATAATTATGTATGCGTAGTACTGGTTTCGCAATTTCGCGAGGGCTGGGGTTGGGGCCGCACTGCTATGCTTGCTCGGAACGTGTCAGGCGGTCTTTTTGTAGGTTACTACGGGCACGCTTGACGAGGTCCAGACGTTTAATAGCCGGACTGGAGAGTTGCCTTGAGAGGCTACTTTGTACTTCTGCCGTGAGGGCCGCCGTATGCTCTTCCATTTGGAGAGAGCGTTCGGTGTTTCCATTGACCGTAATGACTCCTCGAGGGCCTGGCATCTTGAGCTTGAGGTATGCGTAGTGCGGCACCGCATTGAACTTTGCAAATGCGGTTCGTCCGAGCAGGGCGTGATAGCCACTGCGGAACGGGACTATGTCGAAGATTAACTCCTCGCTTCAGAAATTATCTGGGGATCCAAAGACCACTTCAAGTATAACTGAGCCTGTATAGTTGGCCTCTACACCTGTATGACGCCTTTAAAGTTCGTCTTTGTGGGTTTAATTCTTGAGGGATCTATGCCCATTTTTCGCATTGTTTCCAGATAAAGCAGGTTCAGGCTACTGCCGCCGTCCATGAGGACTCTAGTGAGATGAAATCCATCAATGATTGGGTCTAGAACCAACGTGGCGAATCTGCCGTGGCGGATGCTAGTGGGGTGGTCCCTTCGATCAAAAGTGATCGGGCAGGAGGACCACGGGTTGAACTTTGGGGCGACTAGCTCCAACGCATATACGTCCCTGAGTGCATGCTTCCGCTCCCTTTTGGGGATGTGGGTTGCGTATATCATGTTCACCGTCCGCGTGGGGGAAAGCCCTTCTGTCCCCTATTGTTCGGAGGTCGGGGCTCCTCCTCGTCATCGCTATGCAGCCCCTTGTCTCTGTTTTCGGCACTTAACTTGCCTGCCTGCTTGAACACCCAACAATCCCTGTTGGTGTGATTGGCTGGTGTTTCAGGGGGTGCCGTGTATCTGGCACGAGCGATCGAGTATTCGTTCCAAACTGGACGGGCCCGGAGTATTTCTTTTGAATGGCTTTTTCCGCTGACCGGGTTTAGAGCCTCTGAATCTGGCATTAACTACCGTATCCTCAGCATTGTCGATGTTAATGTGGCGCTTGTGCTTGTTGCGACGCGACCTGCCATTGTTGTCCTTGTTATCCGAATTACCAGGGCTCTTGGTCATGTTATTACTACTAGCTAGCCAGCTATCTTCTCCCACGCAAAAGCGGGTCATGAGTGTTGTGAGGGCTGCCATGGATTTCGGCTTTTCCTGTCCTAGGTGCCGGGAAAGCCATTCGTCTCGGATGTTATGTCTGAAGGCTGCAAGGGATTCTGCGTCCGTAGAGTCGACTATTTGATTTTTCTTGGTTAGGAACCATGTCCAGAATTGTCTGGCCGACTCCTCTGGCTGCTGAATTATGTGGCTTAGGTCATCAGCGTCTGGTGGTCGCACGTAGGTGCCCTGGAAATTGTCGAGGAATGCGGCTTCCAGGTCCTCCCAGAAACCAATTGACTCTGCTGGCAAGCTATTAAGCCAATGCCAAGCTGCTCCTTTAAGCTTGAGTGGGAGGTATTTGATAGCATGTAGATCATCACCGCGGGCCATGTGAATATGAAGGAGATAATCCTCGATCCATACCGCGGGATTTGTTGTGCCATCGTATGATTCGATGTTTACGGGTTTAAAACCCTCGGGAATTTGATGATCCATTACTTCATCTGTGAAGCATAGTGGGTGTGCGGCGCCTCTGTACTGGGCTATATCACGACGTAGCCCAGATGAGCTTTGTCAGATGTGTTCGGCCTGGCCGTATTTGCCATATCCGGCGTGACGGTTATCATCACGTGTCGTGGGGTGCCCACGCGATCTGTAGATCGATCTTGCTTTCCTTGCCTTGTCCTCCAATATTTCTTGCAGGTCTGGCGCAGTTCCCCGTGCCTTGGTACTTTTTGAGCGGCGCCGGGGTGCGGCTTTAATTGATGGCCGAGAGGCCTCTCTGTCGCGGCCACGAGGTGGCCGATCGGCCGCGTCATACGCTGGTGATGTAGGTTTAGTTGCTTCTCTAATCGGGGTAGCAGCCTGCGCTTTGGGTAGCTCTTGGAGGGGCGTTCGAGTTCGTACTCTTCGGCCGCAAGGACTTCAGTCCATCTATTGGCTAGCAAGTCTTGGTCAGCTCTAAGCTGCTGCTGTTTTTTCTTGAGGCTGCTTGCCGTGGCCATAAGCCTGTGTTTGAAACGCTCTTGTTTGACGGGATCCTTAGGCATGACAAATTCGTCGTCGTCGAGGCTTGCCTCATCTTCGGAGGGAGGCATGTAATTATTGTCCTCTACCTCTCTGTCTGCCGCTCTCTCGTGAGGGCTGGCTTCTCCATCCTCCTGTGTTGAATCGTGCTAGAGGGGGTTGTCTTCGGCACTGTCCGGGGTGTTATTATCTCTCGTGCTGGAATCGCCGTTTTTGCTTTGGCGGGATTTAGAGCGGTGCCGCTGACGCCGGCGCTTAGGCTGCTTCTTGGAGGGGTCATCCTCCGTTGTTCCATCGCCATTCCCTTCTTTTGGGGTGTCCACCATGTATATGTCGTATGACGAGGTGTCTTTACAATGCCCTATAGGCGCTGGTTCTTGGTCATCTCCTTCATCAGTGTCCATACCGTTGATGTCTTCGGAGTCGAAGTCGAGCATGTCGATTAAAACATCGACAGTGGCTACGAAGTGGGTGGTGGGTGGGCTTTGAATTTCTTCGTCGTCCGCCTCCCAACCTTGCTGACCATAGTCCGGCCAGGGCTCTCCTGATAAAGAGAGAGACTTTAGTGAATTCACAATGTCGCCGAAGGGCGAGTGCTGAAAGATGTCCGCGGCGGCGAACTCCATGATCGGCGCCCAATCGGATTCGATCGGCAGGGGCGCGGAAGGTTCGTAGTCCGGAAAGGAGTTCGGCACCTTGGAGTCACGAGCTTCGCAAAGGACAAGACTGGTGTTCGGCTCGATCGCCATAGAGATTGCAGCCCCCGAGGCGGTGTCCAGCCACCCGTCCTCGATTGGCGCAGTCGGCTCCGAGCTAAGGGTCAGAGCGGACACTGGGGCGGCCTCCTGGGCACTGTTCGGCAGCAGAGCTAGATCATGCCCATCGTGACAATGCGGCACGCTCGGCTGTGGCTCGAACCCGTCGAAGATCAAGTCTCCGCGGATGTCAGCCGTGTAATTCAAACTTCCAAACCTGACCTGACGGCTAGGGGCGTAGCTTTCGATCTGCTCCAGATGGCCAAGCGAGTTGGCCCATAGTGCAAAGCCGCCGAATACGAAGATCTGTCCGGGGAGAAAAGTCTCGCCCTGGACCGCATCATTGTTGATGATCGGAGGAGCCATCGGGCCTAAAGATGACGACACAGAGGAACTCTCAATGAAAGCACCAATGTCGGTGTCAAAACCGGCGGATCTCGGGTAGGGGGTCCCGAACTGTGCGTCTAGGCGGATGGTAACAGGAGACAAGGGACGCGATGTTTTTACCCAGGTTCGGGCCCTCTCGATGCAGGTAAAACCCTACTCCTGCTTGATTAATATTGATGATATGGGTAGTACAAGAGTAGATCTACCACGAGATCAGAGAGGCTAAACCCTAGAAGCTAGCCTATGGTATGAATGTTGTTCGTCCTACGGACTAAAACCCTCCGGTTTATATAGACACCAGAGAGGGTTAGGGTTACATAGAGTCGGTTGCAAGGGGAGGAGATCTACATATCCGTATCGCCAAGCTTGCCTTCCACGCCAAGGAAAGTCCCATCCGGACACGGGACGAAGTCTTCAATCTTGTATCTTCATAGTCCAAGAGTCCGGCCAAAGGTTATAGTCCGGTCATCCGGACACCCCCTAATCCGGGACTCCCTCAATCCTACTGTAGTGTATGTATTCACACATGTACTAAGTTTTCGGTTAATAAAATTCTAGCATGAATAATAAACATTTATCATGATATAAGGAAATATAAATAACAACTTTATTATTGCCTCTAGGGCATATTTCCTTCAGTCTCCCACTTGCACCAGAGTCAATAATCTAGTTCACATCGCCATGTGATTTAACATCAATAGTGCACATGTGTATGTGATTAACACCCATAGTTCACATCGCCATGTGACCAACAACCAAAGGGTTTACTAGAATCAATAATCTAGTTCACATCACTATGTGATTAACACCCAAAGAGTACTAAGGTGTGATCATTTTTCTCTTTTGAGAGAATTTTAGTCAACGGGTCTGCCATATTCAGAGCCGTATGTATTTTGCAAATTCTCTATGTCTACAATGCTCTGCATGGAGATACTCTAGCTAATTGCTCCCACTTTCAATATGTATCTAGATTGAGACTCGGAGTCATCTGGATCGGTGTAAAAGCTTGCATCGATGTAAATCTTTATGACGAACTCTTTATCACCTCCATAACCAAGAAATATTTCCTTCGTCCTCTTAGGTAACTAAGGATAACTTTGACCACTATCCAGTGATCCACTCCTGGATCACTATCGTACCTCCTTGCTAAACTCATAGCAAGGCACACAACTGATCTGGTACATAGCATGGCATACTTTATAGAACTTATGACTGAGGCATAGGGAATGACTTTCATTCTCTTTCTATCTTCTGCCGTGGTCAGGTTTTGAGTCTTACTCAATTTTACACCTTGTAATACAGGCAAGAACCCCTTCTTTGACTGATCCATTTTGAACTCTTTCAAAAACTTGTCAAGGTATGTAATTGAAAAATCTTATCAAGCGTCTTGATCTATCTCTATAGATCCTGATGCCCAATATCTAAGCAGCTTTACCGAGGTCTTTCTTTGAAAAACTCCTTTCAAACTCTCATTTATGCTTTCCGGAAAATTCTATATTATTTCCAATCAACAATATGTCATCCACATATAATATTAGAAATGCTACTGAGCTCCCACTCACTTTATTGTAAATACAGGCTTCTTCAAAAGTTTGTATAAAACCATATGCTTTGATCACACTATCAAAGCGTATATTCCAACTCCGAGAGGCTTTATTTTAAATGAAGTCCAAACTCGTTACTTATCGTGGAGGAGAACTATTCCACATTGTTTTAAATGAAGTCCAAACTCGTTACTCAAATATTCTCCTCCACGATCAGATCATAGACACTTTATTTTCTTGTTACGATGATTCTCCACTTGACTCTGAAATTCTTTGAACTTTTCAAATGTTTCAGACTTGTGTTTCATTAAGTAGATATACCCATATCTACTCAAATCATCTGTGAAGGTCAGAAAATAACGATACCTGCCAGGAGCCTCAACATTCATCGGAGCACATACATTGGTATGTATTATTTCCAATAACTCACTAGCTCGTTCCATTGTTCCGGAGACTGGACTTTTAGTCATCTTGCGCATAAGGCAAGGTTTGCTAGTATCAAATGATTCATAATCAAGTGATTCCAAAAGTCCATCTTTATGGAGTTTCTTCATGCGCTTTACACCGATATGACCCAAACGGTAGTGCCACAAATAAGTTGCACTATCATTATAAACTTTGCATCTTTTGGCATCAATATTATGAATATGTGTATCACTATGATCGAGATTCAATAAACCATTAACATTGGGTGTATGACCATAGAAGGTTTTATACATGTAAATAGAATAACAATTATTCTCTGTCTTAAATGAATAACCATATTGCAAAAAACATGATCCTATCTTGTTCATGCTAAACGCAAACACCAAATAAAATTTATTTAGGTTCAACACTAATCCCGAAAGTATAGAGAGTGTGCGGTGATGATCATATCAATCTTGGAACCACTTCCAACACACATTGTCACTTCACCCTCAACTAGTCTCTATTTATTCTGTAACTCTTGTTTCGAGTTACTAATCTTAGCAATCGAACAAGTATCAGATACCCAGGGGTTACTATGAGCACTAGTAAGGTACACATCAATAACATGTATATCAAATATACCTTTGTTCACTTTGCCATCCTTTTTATCCGCCAAATATTTCGGGTAGTTCCGCTTCCCGTGACCATTTCCTTTTCAGTAGAAGCACTCAGTTTCAGGCTTAGGTCTAGCTTTGGGCGTTTACACGGGAGTGACAACTTGCTTGCCATTTTTCTTGAAGTTCCCTTTCTTTCCCTTTGCCCTTTTCTTGAAACTAGTGGTCTTGTTTAATCATCAACACTTGATGCTTTTTCTTGATTTCTACCTTCGTCGATTTCAGCATCACGAAGAGCTTGGGAATCGCTTTCATCATCCCTTGCATATTATAGTTCATCACAAAGTTCCAGTAACTTGGTGATAGTGACTAGAGAACTCTATCAATCACTATCTTATCTGGAAGATTAACTCCCACTTGATTCAAGCGATTGTAGTACTCAGACATTCTGCGCACATGCTCACTGGTGAAGCTATTCTCCTCCATCTTGTAGGCGAAGTACTTGTCAGAGGTCACATACCTCTCGACATGGGCATGAGTCTGAAATACCAGTTTCAACTCTTGGAACATCTCATGTGCTCCATGGCATTCAAAATGTTTTTAAAGTCCCGGTTCTAAGCCGTAAAGCATGGTGCACTAAACTATCAAGTAGTCATCATATTGAGCTAGCCAAACGTTCATAACGTCTGCATCTGCTCCTGCAATAGGTCTGTCACCTAGCAATACATCAAGGACATAATTCTTCTGTGCAGCAATGAGGATAAACCTCAGATCATGGACCCAGTCCGCATCATTGCTAGTATCATCTTTCAATTTAGTTTTCTCTAGGAACATATCAAAAAACATAGGGAAGCTACAACGCGAGCTATTGATCTACAACATAATTTGCAAATACTATCAGGACTAAGTTCATGATAAATTGAAGTTCAATTAATCATGTTACTTAAGGACTCCCACTTAGATAGGCATCCCTCTAGTCATCTAAATGATCACGTGATCCATATCAACTAAACCATGTCCGATCATCACGTGAGATGGAGTAGTTTTCAATGATGAACATCTCTATGTTGATCATATCTACTATATGATTCACGTTCGACCTTTCGGTCTCAGTGTTCCAAGGCCATATCTGCATATGCTAGGCTCGTCAAGTTTAACCCGAGTATTCTGCACATGCAAAACTGGCTTGCACCCATTGTATGTGAACATAGAGCTTATCACACCCGGTCATCACGTGGTGTCTCGGCACAATGAACTGTAGCAACTGTGCATACCCAGGGAGAACACTTATACCTTGAAATTTAGTGAGGGATCATCTTATAATGCTACCATTGTACTAAGCAAAATAAGATGCATAAAAGATAAACATCACATGCAATCAAAATATGTGACATGATATGGTCATCATCATCTTGTGCCTTTGATCTCCATCTCCAAAGCACCGTCATGATCTCCATTGTCACTAGCTTGACACCTTGATCTCCATCGTAGCATCATTGTCTTCTCACCAACTATTGCTTCTACGACTATCGCTGCCGCTTAGTGATAAAGTAAAGCAATTACATGGTGATTGCATTTCATACAATAAAGTGACAACCATAAGGCTCCTGCCAGTTGCCGATAACTTCTACAAAACATGATCATCTCATACAATAACTTATATCACATCATGTCTTGACCATATCACATCACAACTTGCCTTGCAAAAACAAGTTGGACGTCCTCTACTTTGTTGTTGCAAGTTTTACATGGCTGCTACGAGCTTCTAGTAAGAACCGTCCTTACCTACGCATCAAAACCACAACGATTTTTCGTCAAGTGTGTTGTTTTAACCATCAACAAAGACCGGCCTAGTCAAGCTCGATTCAACTAAAGTTGGAGAAACAGACACCTGCCAGCCACCTGTGTGCAAAGCACGTCGGTATAACTGGTCTCATTAACGTGGTCATGTAATGTTGGTCTGGGCCGCTTCATCCAACAATACCACCGAATCAAACTAAGATGTTGGTGGTAAGCAGTATGACTATTATCGCCCACAACTCTTTGTGTTCTACTCGTGCATATCATATAGCATAGACCTGGCTCGGATACCACTGGTGGGGAACGTAGCATGCAATTTCAAAAAAAAAATCCTACAATCACGCAAGATCTATCTAGGATATGCATAGAAATGAGAGGGGGAGAGTGTGTCCATGTACCCTCATATACCGAAAGCGGAAGCGTTAGGTTAACGCGGTTAATGTAGTCGAACGTCTTCACGATCCAATCGATCCAGTACCAAACGTACGGCACCTCCGATTTCAGCACACGTTCAGCTTGATGATGTCCCTCGAACTCTTGATCCAGCAGAGGGTCGAGGGAGAGTTTCGTTAGCACGATGGTGTGATGACGGTGTTGGTGATGTGATTCGCGCAGGGCTTCGCCTAAGCACTATGATGATACTATCGGAGGAGTAAATGGTGGAGGAGGGCACCGCACACGGGTAAGACAATGTTGTGCCTTTGGGGTGCCCCCTGCCCCCGTATATAAAGGAGGGGGAGGAGGCCGGCCACCAGGGGCACGCCATGGAGGGGGGAGTCCTACTAGGACTCCACTCCTAGTAGGATTCGCCCCCACCCCCACTTTTTCCTTCTTTCCGGAGTAGCAAAGGAGGACAGAGAGAGGGAGTATGAGAGGGAAAGGGGGGGCGCCGCCCCACCCCTTGTCCAATTTGGGTTGGCAAGGGGGGTGCACGCCACCTCTTATGGCCGGCCCTCTCTCCTCCACTAAGGCCCATGTTGGCCCATTACTTTCCTCGGGGGGGGGGGGTCCGGTAACCTCCCGGTACTCTGAAAATTATCCGAAACTTCCTGAAACCATTACGGTATCCGAATGTAACCTTCCAATATATCAATCTTTACCTCTCTACCATTTCGAGACTCCTCGTCATGTCCGTGATCTCATCCGGGACTCTGAACAAACTTCGGTCACCAAAAACACATGACTCATAATACAAATCGTAATTGAATGTTAAGCGTGCGGACCCTACGTGTTCGAGAACTATGTAGACATGACTGAGACACATCTCCGGTAAATAACCAATAGTGGAACTTGGATGCTCATATTGGTTCCTGCATATTCTATGAAGATCTTTATTGGTCAAACCGCATAACAACATACGTTATTCCCTTTGTCATCGGTATATGTTACTTGCCTGAGATCAATCGTCGGTATCCTCATACCTAGTTCAATCGCGTTACTGGCAAGTCTCTTTACTCATTCTGTAATGCATCATCCCATAACTAACTCATTAGTCACATTGCTTGCAAGGCTTATAGTGATGAGCATTACCGAGAGGGCCCAGAGATACCTCTCCGATATACAGAGTGACAAATCCTAATCTCGATCTATACCAACTCAACAAACACCTTCAGAGACACCTGTAGAGCATCTTTATAATCACCCATTTACGTTGTGACATTCGACAGCACAAAAGGTGTTCCTCCGGTATTCAGGAGTTGCATAATCTCATAGTGAGAGGAACGTGTATAAGTCATGAAGAAAGCAATAGTAATAAAACTTAACGATCATTATGCTAAGCTAACAGATGGGTCTTGTCCATCACATCATTCTCTAATGATGTGATCTCGTTCATCAAATGACAACATAAGTCTTTGATCAGGAAACATAACCATCTTTGATTAACGATCTAGTCAAGTAGAGGCATACTAGGGACACTCTATTTTGTCTATGTATTCACACATGTACTAAGTTTTCAGTTAATACAATTCTAGCATGAATAATAAACATTTATCATGATATAAGGAAATATAATTAACAACTTTATTATTGCCTCTAGGGCATATTCCCTTCATCTACTGGCCTACATCACTTAATGATGCCACCGAGCTGGTGAGATCCTGTGAAGCCTGCCAATTCCATGCCAAGCAAATCCATCAACCCGCTCAAGGCCTCCAGACCATCCCGCTCACATGGTCGTTCATGGTATGGGGGCTGGACATCTTGGGTCCATTCCCTCGAGCACCTGGGGGCTACCGCTACCTCTACGTTGCCATCAACAAGTTCAACAAGTGGGTGGAGGTAGAAGCCGTCCGCACCGTCCCGTTCGGCTCGGCCGACAAGTTCATCAAGGGCATCGTGAGCCGGTTCAGGGTTCCTAATCGCATCATCACTGACAATGGCTCGCAGTTCACCAGCAACCTTTTCAAAACATATGGTGCTAACCATGGAACGCAGATATGCTACGCTTCAGTGGCACACCCCAGGAGCAATGGCTAGGTCGAGCGTGCCAATGCAGAGGTCCTGAGAGGCCTCAAGGCAGGGCCTTCAAGAAGAAGCTTGAGGCCTGCGATAGGGGCTGGCTCGATGAGCTCCAGTCTGTATTGTGGTCCATCCGCACCACCACAACCAAGCCAACAGGCAAGACCCCATTCTTCCTCGTCTACAGAGCTGAAGCGGTTCTCCCTCACGAGGTTAAGCATCACTCCACATGGGTCTTGGCGTTTGACGAGGCACGCCAGGATGCCACGCGGGGGATGGATCTTGTGCTGGGGAAGGAATGCCGCCGTCAAGCCTCACTCCGAGCGGCAAGGTACCAGCAGGCACTAGCCCTTCCCACACTCTATCATGTGAAGCGTCCGTTGTAGGTTGCTCGAGGTGGGTAATCTCGTCCTAAGGAGGGTGCTCCCTAGGGAAGGGATGCACAAGCTCTCACCCATGTGGGAGGGCCTGTTTAGGATCGCTTGTGTCTCCAGGCTTGGCACCACGCGCCTGGAGGTATAGGACGGGATCCCCTGTTGGAAATATGCCCTAGAGGCAATAATAAAAGTATTATTATATTTCATTGTTCATGATAATTGTCTTTTATTCATGCTATAACTGTATTATCCGGAAATCGTAATACACGTGTGAATACTTAGACCACACTATGTCCCTGGTAAGCCTCTAGTTGACCAGCTCGTTGTGATCAACAGATAGTCATGGTTTCCTGACTATGGACATTGGATGTCGTTATAACGGGATCACATCATTAGGAGAATGATGTGATGGACAAGACCCAATCCTAAGCATAGCATAAAAGATCGTGTAGTTCGTTTTGCTAGAGCTTTGCAAGTGTCAAGTATCTCTTCCTTCGACCATGAGATCGTGTAACTCCCGGATACCGTAAGAGTGCCCTGGGTGTATCAAACGTCACAACGTAACTGGGTGACTATAAAGGTGCATTACAGGTATCTCCGAAAGTAGCTGTTGGGTTGACACGGATCGAGACTGGGATTTGTCACTCCGTATGACGGAGAGGTATCTCTGGGCCCACTCGGTAATGCATCATCATATTGAGCTCAATGTGACCAAGGTGTTGGACACGGGATCATGCATTACGGTACGAGTAAAGTGACTTGCCGGTAACGAGACTGAACAAGGTATTGGGATACCGACGATCGAGTCTCGGGCAAGTAACGTGCCGATTGACAAAGGGAATTGCATACAGGGTTTGATCGAATCCTCGACATAGTGGTTCATCCGATGACAACATCGAGGAGCATGTGGGAGCCATCATGGGTATCCAGATCCCGCTGATGGTTATTGACTGAGAGCGTCTCGGTCATGTCTGCATGTCTCCCGAACCCGTAGGGTCTACACACTTAAGGTTCGCTGACGCTAGGGTTATGAAGATATGGATATGCAGAAACCCGAATGTTGTTCGGAGTCCCGGATGAGATCCCGGACGTCACGAGGAGTTCCGGAATGGTCCGGAGGTAAAGAATTATATATAGGAAGTGCTATTTCGGGCATCGGGACAAGTTTCGGGGTTATCGGTATTGTACCGGGACCACCGGAAGGGTCCCGGGGGTCCACCGGGTGGGGCCACCTATCCCGGGGGGGCCACATGGGCTGTAGGGGGTGCGCCTTGGCCATCATGGGCCAAGCGCACCAGCCCCTATAGGCCCATGCGCCTAGGGTTTCCCCTAGGAGGAGTCCTAGTGGTGGAAGGCACCCCTAGGTGCCTTGGGGGGGAGGGAAACCTCCCCTAGGCCGCCGCCCCCCCTAGTAGATCTCATCTACTAGGGACGGTGCCCCCCTGGCACCCCTATATATAGTGGGGGAGAGGAGGGACTTGATACACCAGCCCCTGGCGCCTCCATCTCCCCCCGTTACGTCTCTCCCTCGTAGTCTCGGCGAAGCCCTGCTGCTGTGACGCCCTGCATCCACCACCACGCCGTCGTGCTGCTGGATCTTCATCAACCTCTCCTTCCCCCTTGCTGGATCAAGAAGGAGGAGACGTCTCCCGTCCCGTACGTGTGTTGAACGCGGAGGTGTCGTCCGTTCGGCGCTGGTCATCGGTGATTTGGATCACGTCGAGTACGACTACATCATCACCTTGCAAGCTTCCGCACGCGATCTACAAGTGGTATGTAGATGCAAACTCTCTCCCTAGACTCGTTGCTTAGATGAACTCATAGATGGATCTTGGTGAAACCGTAGAAAAAATTTTAATTTTCTGCAACGTTCCCCAACAGTGGCATCATGAGCTAGGTCTATGCGTAGTTCTCTTTGCACGAGTAGAACACAATTTTGTTGTGGGCGTAGATTTTGTCATCTTACTTGCCTCTACTAGTCTTTTCTTGCTCAATTGTATTGTGGGATGAAGCGGCCCGGACCAACCTTACACGTACGCTTACGTGAGACCGGTTCCACCGACTGACATGCACTAGTTGCATAAGGTGGCTGGCGGGTGTCTGTCTCTCCCACCTTAGTTGGAGCGGAATCGATGAACAGGGCCCTTATGAAGGGTAAATAGAAGTTGACAAAATCACGTTGTGGTGATTCGTAGGTAAGAAAACGTTCTTGCTAGAACCCAATTGCAGCCACGTAAAAGATGCAACAACAATTAGAGGACGTCTAACTTGTTTTTGCAGCGATTGATCATGTGATGTGATATGGCCAGAAGTTGTGATGAATGATGAATTTTGATGTATGAGATCATGTTCTTTGTAATAGGATTCACGACTTGCATGTCGATGAGTATGACAACCGGCAGGAGCCATAGGAGTTGTCATTATTTTTTGTATGACCTGCGTGTCATTGAATAACGTCATGTAAACTACTTTACTTTATTGCTAAATGTTAGTCATAGAAGTAGAAGTAGTCGTTGGCGTGACAACTTCATGAAGACACGATGATGGAGATCATGATGATGGAGATCATGGTGTCAAGCCGGTGACAAGATGATCATGGAGCCCCGAAGATGAAGATCAATGGAGCTATATGATATTGGCGATATCATGTCACAACTATATAATTGCATGTGATGTTTATTATGTATTATGCATCTTGTTTACTTAGGACGATGGTAGTAAATAAGATGATCCCTTATAAAATTTCAAGAAGTGTTCTCCCCTAACTGTGCACCGTTGCTACAGTTCGTCGTTTCTAAGCACCACGTGATGATCGGGTGTGATGGATTCTTACGTTCACATACAACGGGTGTAAGACAGTTTTACACAGCGAAAACACTTAGGGTTAACTTGACGAGCCTAGCATGTGCACACATGGCCTCGGAACACGGAGACCGAAAGGTCGAACACGAGTCGTATGGAAGATACGATCAACATGAAAATGTTCACCGACGATGACTAGTCCGTCTCACGTGATGATCGGACACGGGCTAGTCGACTCGGATCGTGTAACACTTAGATGACTAAAGGGATGTCTAATCTAAGTGGGAGTTCATAATTTGATTAGAACTTCATTATCATGAACTTAGTCTAAAACCTTTGCAAATATGTCTTGTAGATCAATGGCCAACGCTAATGTCAACATGAACTTCAACGCGTTCCTAGAGAAAACCAAGCTGAAAGATGATGGCAGCAACTATACGGACTGGGTCCGGAACCTGAGGATCATCCTCATAGCTGCCAGGAAACAATATGTAGTAGAAGGACCGCTAGGTGACGCTCCCGTCCCAGAGAACCAAGACATTATGAATGCTTGGCAGTCTCGCGCTGATGATTACTCCCTCGTTCAGTGCGGCATGCTTTACAGCTTAGAACCGGGGCTCCAAAAGCGTTTTGAGCATCACGGAGCATATGAGATGTTCGAAGAGCTGAAACTAGTTTTTCAAGCTCATGCCCGGGTCGAGAGATATGATGTCTCCGACAAGTTCTACAGTTGTAAGATGGAGGAAAACAGTTCTGTCAGTGAGCACATCCTGAAGATGTCTGGGTTGCACAACCGTATGACCCAGCTGAACATTAACCTCCCAGATGAGGCGGTCATTGACAGAATCCTCCAGTCGCTCCCACCAAGCTACAAGAGCTTTGTGATGAACTACAACATGCAGGGAATGGAAAAGACCATTCCTGAAGTGTTCTCGATGCTGAAGTCAGCAGAGGCTGAAATCAAGAAAGAACATCAAGTGTTGATGGTCAATAAGACCACTAAGTTCAAGAAGGGCAAGGGTAAGAAGAACTTCAAGAAGGACGGCAAAGATGTTGCCGCGCCTGGTAAGCCAGTTACCGGGAAGAAGTCGAAGAATGGACCCAAGCCTGAGACTGAGTGCTTTTATTGCAAGGGGAAGGGTCACTGGAAGCGGAACTGCCCCAAATACTTAGCGGATAAGAAGGCCGGCAACACCAAAGGAGCTGCGGAATAAACGGAGACTGGCAAAGGACGAGGTGACGATGCGCGTCGGGAATGGTTCCAGAGTCGATGTGATCGCCGTCGGCACACTGCCTCTACATTTACCTACGGGATTAGTTTTGAACCTTAATAATTGTTATTTAGTGCCAAGTTTGAGCACGAACATTCTATCTGGATCTCGTTTAATACGAGATGGCTACTCATTTAAGTCTGAGAATAATGGTTGTTCGATTTATATGAGAGATATGTTTTATGGTCATGCTCCGATGGTCAATGGTTTATTCTTAATGAATCTCGAGCGTAATATTACACATGTTCATAGTGTAGATGCCAAAAGATTTAAAGTTGATAACGATAGTCCCACATACTTGTGGCACTGCCGCCTTGGTCACATTGGTGTCAAGCGCATGAAGAAGCTCCATGCCGATGGACTTTTAGAGTCTCTTGATTATGAATCGTTTGACACGTGCGAACCATGCCTCTTGGGCAAAATGACCAAGACTCCGTTCTCCGGAACAATGGAGCGAGCAACCAACTTGTTGGAAATCATACATACCGATGTGTGCGGTCCAATGAGCGTTGAGGCTCGCGGAGGATATCGTTATGTTCTCACTCTCACAGATGACTTGAGTAGATATGGGTATGTCTACTTAATGAAACACAAGTCTGAGACCTTTGAAAAGTTCAAGGAATTTCAGAATGAGGTGGAGAATCAACGTGACCGAAAGATAAAATTCTTACGATCAGATCGCGGAGGAGAATACTTAAGTCACGAATTTGGTACACACTTAAAGAAATGTGGAATCGTTTCACAGCTCATGCCGCCTAGAACACCTCAGCGAAACGGTGTGTCCGAACGTCGTAATCGCACTCTATTGGATATGGTGCGGTCTATGATGTCTCTTACCGATTTACCGCTATCATTTTGGGGATACGCTCTAGAGACAGCTACATTCACTTTAAATAGGGCACCGTCTAAATCCGTTGAGACAACACCGTATGAATTATGGTTTGGAAAGAAACCTAAGCTGTCGTTTCTAAAAGTTTGGGGATGCGAAGCTTATGTCAAGAAACTTCAACCTGAAAAGCTCGAACCCAAGTCGGAAAAATGCGTATTCATAGGATACCCTAAGGAAACTGTAGGGTACACCTTCTACTTAAGATCCGAAGGCAAGATCTTTGTTGCCAAGAACGGATGCTTTCTGGAAAAAGAGTTTCTCTCGAAAGAAGTAAGTGGGAGGAAAGTAGAACTCGATGAAGTACTACCTCTTGAGCGGGATAGTGACGCAGCACAGGAAACCGTTCCTATGATGCCCACACCAACTGAAGAGGAAAACCATGATAATGATCAAGGTACTTCGGATCAAGTTACTGCTGAACTTCGTAGGTCCACAAGGACACGTTCCGCACCAGAGTGGTATGGCAACCCTGTCCTGGAAATCATGTTGTTAGACAACAATGAACCTTCGAACTATGAAGAAGCAATGGCGGGCCCGGATTCCAACAAATGGCTTGAAGCCATGAAATCCGAGATAGAATCCATGTATGAAAACAAAGTATGGACTTTGACAGACTTGCCCGATGATCGGCGAGCGATAGAAAACAAATGGATCTTTAAGAAGAAGACGGACGCGGATGGTAATGTTACCATCTATAAAGCTCGACTTGTCGCTAAGGGTTATCGACAGGTTCAAGGGATTGACTACGACGAGACATTCTCTCCCGTAGCGAAGCTAAAGTCCGTCCGAATCATGTTAGCAATTGCCGCATACTATGATTATGAGATATGGCAGATGGACGTCAAAACAGCATTCCTTAACGGGCATCTTAAGGAAGAACTGTATATGATGCAGTCGGAAGGTTTTGTCGATCCTCAGAACGCTAACAAAGTATGCAAGCTCCAGCGATCCATTTATGGACTGGTGCAAGCATCTCGGAGTTGGAACATTCGCTTTGATGAGATGATCAAAGCGTTTGGGTTTATGCAGACTTATGGAGAAGCCTGCGTTTACAAGAAAGTGAGTGGGAGCTCTGTAGCATTTCTCATATTATATGTAGATGACATACTCCTGATGGGAAATAATATAGAATTTCTGGACAACATTAAGGCCTACTTGAATAAGTGTTTTTCAATGAAGGACCTTGGAGAAGCTGCTTATATATTAGGCATCAAGATCTATAGAGATAGATCGAGACGCCTCATAGGTCTTTCACAAAGCACATACCTTGATAAGATTTTGAAGAGATTCAGAATGGATCAGTCCAAGAAGGGGTTCTTGCCTATGTTACAAGGTATGAGACTGAGCTCAGCTCAGTCACCGACCACGGCAAAAGATAAAGAAGAGATGAGTGTCATCCCCTATGCTTCAGCCATAGGATCTATTATGTATGCCATGCTGTGTCCCAGACCCGATGTAAACCTTGCCGTAAGTTTGGTAGCAAGATACCAAAGTAATCCCGGCAAGGAACACTGGACAGCGGTCAAGAATATCCTAAAGTACCTGAAAAGGACAAAGGACATGTTTCTCGTTTATGGAGGAGACGAAGAGCTCGTCGTAAAGGGTTACGTCGACGCTAGCTTCGACTCAGATCTGGATGACTCTAAGTCACAAACCGGATACGTGTATATGTTGAATGGTGGAGCAGTAAGCTGGTGCAGCTGCAAGCAGAGCGTCGTGGCGGGATCTACGTGTGAAGCGGAGTACATGGCAGCCTCGGAGGCAGCACATGAAGCGATTTGGGTGAAGGAGTTCATCACCGACCTAGGAGTCATACCCAATGCGTCGGGGCCGATCAAACTCTTCTGTGACAACACTGGAGCTATTGCCCTTGCAAAGGAGCCCAGGTTTCACAAGAAGACCAGGCACATCAAGCGTCGTTTCAACTCCATCCGTGAAAATGTTCAAGATGGAGACATAGAGATTTGCAAAGTGCACACGGATCTGAATGTCGCAGATCCGCTGACTAAACCTCTCTCGCGTGCAAAACATGATCAACACCAGAACTCTATGGGTGTTCGATTCATCACAATGTAACTAGATTAGTGACTCTAGTGCAAGTGGGAGACTGTTGGAAATATGCCCTAGAGGCAATAATAAAAGTATTATTATATTTCATTGTTCATGATAATTGTCTTTTATTCATGCTATAACTATATTATCCGGAAATCGTAATACACGTGTGAATACTTAGACCACACTATGTCCCTGGTAAGCCTCTAGTTGACCAGCTCGTTGTGATCAACAGATAGTCATGGTTTCCTGACTATGGACATTGGATGTCGTTGATAACGGGATCACATCATTAGGAGAATGATGTGATGGACAAGACCCAATCCTAAGCATAGCATAAAAGATCGTGTAGTTCGTTTTGCTAGAGCTTTGCAAGTGTCAAGTATCTCTTCCTTCGACCATGAGATCGTGTAACTCCCGGATACCGTAAGAGTGCCTTGGGTGTATCAAACGTCACAACGTAACTGGGTGACTATAAAGGTGCATTACAGGTATCTCCGAAAGTAGCTGTTGGGTTGACACGGATCGAGACTGGGATTTGTCACTCCGTATGACGGAGAGGTATCTCTGGGCCCACTCGGTAATGCATCATCATATTGAGCTCAATGTGACCAAGGTGTTGGACACGGGATCATGCATTACGGTACGAGTAAAGTGACTTGCCGGTAACGAGACTGAACAAGGTATTGGGATACCGACGATCGAGTCTCGGGCAAGTAACGTGCCAATTGACAAAGGGAATTGCATACAGGGTTTGATCGAATCCTCGACATAGTGGTTCATCCGATGACAACATCGAGGAGCATGTGGGAGCCATCATGGGTATCCAGATCCCGCTGATGGTTATTGACTGAGAGCGTCTCGGTCATGTCTGCATGTCTCCCGAACCCGTAGGGTCTACACACTTAAGGTTTGGTGACGCTAGGGTTATGAAGATATGGATATGCAGAAACCCGAATGTTGTTCGGAGTCCCGGATGAGATCCCGGACGTCACGAGGAGTTCCGGAATGGTCCGGAGGTAAAGAATTATATATAGGAAGTGCTATTTCGGGCATCGGGACAAGTTTCGGGGTTATCGGTATTGTACCGGGACCACCGGAAGGGTCCCGGGGGTCCACTGGGTGGGGCCACCTATCCCGGGGGGGCCACATGGGCTGTAGGTGGTGCGCCTTGGCCATCATGGGCCAAGGGCACCAGCCCCTATAGGCCCATGCGCCTAGGGTTTCCCCTAGGAGGAGTCCTAGTGGTGGAAGGCACCCCTAGGTGCCTTGGGGGGGAGGGAAACCTCCCCTAGGCCGCCGCCCCCCTAGTAGATCTCATCTACTAGGGCCGGCGCCCCCCTGGCACCCCTATATATAGTGGGGGAGAGGAGGGACTTGATACACCAGCCCCTGGCGCCTCCATCTCCCCCCGTTACGTCTCTCCCTCGTAGTCTCGGCGAAGCCCTGCTGCTGTGACGCCCTGCATCCACCACCACGCTGTCGTGCTGCTGGATCTTCATCAACCTCTCCTTCCCCCTTGCTGGATCAAGAAGGAGGAGACGTCTCCCATCCCGTACGTGTGTTGAACGCGGAGGTGCCGTCCGTTCGGCGCTGGTCATCGGTGATTTGGATCACGTCGAGTACGACTACATCATCACCTTGCAAGCTTCCGCACGCGATCTACAAGTGGTATGTAGATGCAAGCTCTCTCCCTGGACTTGTTGCTTAGATGAACTCATAGATGGATCTTGGTGAAACCGTAGAAAAAAAATTAATTTTCTGCAACGTTCCCCAACATCCCCATCCAGAACGCCTGGAACATCCAGCACCTCCGGAAGTTCTATCCATGAAGCAAGGCCCCGTGCTTGTGAAGGTCTCCACTCGTGACACTCTCACATAATAATGAGTGGGGCTGTACACGCCCCAGAGTCTCCTGAGTGTCGCCCGCGGGCGGGGCTCCCTCCCACATCCTAATGGCAGCACTTAGCTCCGTGCTGGTGAGAAGACTAGACTAGGTGCCGGATGCGGCTGTTCTTTTGCTTGCTTTCTATAGTTGGTTCACAACTTCTTAATGGAATTTGGAGTTTTCGTGTTTTGTTCGCCGAAGTTGGATTTTTTTCTCCTCTTGCTTTGCTCGTTCTCAGTCTTGGCCCAGGAAGAGCGGCAGTTGCCCGTCGCTCCTCCTCACGCGTCCCGCGTGTGGGGGCTAGGTAGGTGTGCGCATTTGGGTTCACCCGCATGCAAGAACACACCTCGCCGAAACCCTGTTGTCCCAGTGCTTCAGCCTTCTTAATCCTCGCGAGACGCCCTCGATTGAGCTCATGGGCATGCGCACCCTCTTACGTCCGTACCCCCGGACAGCGCCACACAGTGCACTGAGCCACGGCTGACCCACGTCTGGGGGCTCACGCAAGGAAGAACGAGGTGCCCCGTTAAGATTCCTAACAACTCTGCAGCAGCTCTACGACGTCTCCGGAGGCTGACAACTCCCGAGTCGTCGGGAAGGGGGGCTCTGCCATATACCGAAGGACGCGCCCTTGCAAGGTGGGAAGTTGTTGCAAGCATATCGAGCTAAGTTACCCTAACCGCACCTACTTGGAACACAGATATCACAACATAACATCAAGATAATAAGCATAGCATAGCGGCATAACTGCCACAATTTATTACACACCCCAGCGGGGCCCTCTACTTTTTTCAAAATGCAGGAGAAAGGAAAGGTTAAACAAAAGTGGCCCACACGACCACAACAGCTCCTGCGGCCAGGCTCCGGCAGCCCTGGGCTCAGTCCGGGCCCTTCTCCTGCTTCACCGGAGCGCGGTGACGGGATGACCCATTACCTCCCCCGATGCAAGCTCAGCGGCGTGGTGGTTGCTTGTAGCCGCCGCTGCTGGTGCTCTCGCCTGAAGAGGAGCCGCCGCTGCTGAAGGAAGCTCGGCCATCACCAAGGGCAAGCTCACCCTCATCGCCATCGCAGTCGTCATCAAGACCAAGATCATCGTCACCGCTGCCGTCTTCTGGGTAGCACCCCTCGCGGCGGCCGTCCACCCTGAACACCCTCATGTAGAGGGTTGCGAGGTCATCGTAATTGAAGTGGAGGGCGCACCTTCCGCTCAGGCCTCGTGCGCGGGCAAACGCATGCCAACCGCGGGTCAAGGCCACATTGCCTGCCGCGATGACCTCGACCCCGGCCCATGAGGCCCTGCTACATCAGCCGTCAGCCTGCAGCCAGAGGCCGTCGAGCCCCGTGGCCGATAGCTCGCTGGCGAAGAAGCGCGGAAGCTGGAGCCAGGTACTGGCAGGCCTCTCCGACCATGGCGCGCCTTCTCTCGTCATAGGGCCGCCCTGTCGTCGACGGCCCCCACCACGAGAAGAAGCGCCGCCATGACTGCCAAAAGAGATGTCGGCCTTCGGAGAAGTGCGCCCGCGCTGCCGAGGAGCTCCATCGGGGTCGCAGCATGCTTGCAGTGACGGCCGCGACCTCTCTTGGGCGGTGGTGAACCCAACCCTTCCTTGGGGGCCTTCCCCTTCTCATCGGCGGAGAACCTCCTCGCCGGCGCATGGACTCTACAACTACGGCAAGACGGAGAAGAAGAAGGAGTGGGAAGCGAGAAGATGGAGATGAGCGAGGGGGACTCTGCCCCTCCCCATCATTTATAGTCGGAGGGCGGCCAACCGCCCGCCTCCATGATCCCACGCAATGAGGTTTCTCTCTGCATGCAGCAGGGACTCTTCAAGTCGAACAATTGCCGAGGTTGCGTAGGGAAGCGGAGATGCCCACATTCCATCAATCACCATGTGTCGACCAAGGTCGCAGGCAGTTATGGCCTGCGGCGCTTTGCACTTGCCCTTTGGCTTCGCCTTGAAGCCAAGTCTGAGTGTGCCTTCGGCCCGGGGCTACTGTCGGTGTTCTGGGAATGAGGATACCTAGACTTTCCTGCCTGCGGCCCATGGCGTGGCTCCATCAACGGCCTGGTATGACCCAGCTTCGACATCGACAACTCAAGACCCTCGCGAGGGGCCAAGCCTCGCGAGGCGGACGACACCAAGACCTCTAGGCTCTCGAGGAGCGGAGATTTCCATGCAAGCCTCACCACGCGAGGTTCGGGTGACGTGAGCCATGACGACCAAGGCCAGGCGGACGCCAGCGGGTGTAGTGTACCAGTTTCCTGTTTGGTGTTGAGGAGGCAAGCGCAGGCGCGGAGTCCCGAGGAATCAGCCAAAAGTTTCCATTCCCGTGCAACAAGACCAAGACCGCCAGGACGGCAGGACGAAGGTCATCACCGAGCCCACCGTGGCGTCATGACCAGAGGCTTTTGCAAGCGAAGACTAATTTCGTCAGGATAAGGTGTACTAGTTGTATCCCTTCGAATTTGGACGTTGTGGGATCCTTTCCCGCCTTCATTTCGAAAGAGGACCAAGGCCACTATAAATAGGACCTAGCCACCACCATAGAGGGGATCAGATCCATTCCACCCTCACGAGCTCACCATCTCACTTGAGCTCAAGAACAGACCTCCTGGGGTGGTTCTCCACTGTACTAGTTCATCCTCAGCCCCTCGAGACCAATCCACCGCAAAGCAGGAGTAGGGTTTTACACCGCAAGGTGGCCTGAACTTGGGTAAACTGTTGTGTCCCCTTTCTCTTGAGTTTGACGAGCTAGGCTGTGAGATTGGCGAGTAGGCAAAGTGGCGAGGCTGAGTTCTTTGCATGCACCTCCGAGTTCGAACCTCTCAAGGGTTTGCGGAACCCGAAATCCGACAGATTTCTTATGTAATCATGTCACTTTGTTAGGGCTTGATCTCTAATATCCACTATGTTCTAAGATTGATGTTGCTGTGACTTTGCTATGCTTGGTGCTTATCACTAGGGCCCAAGTGCCATGATTTCATATGTGTGCATTTATGCTTTCATGAATATATATAAGATGTTGATCTTGCCTGCAAGTTGTATGCACCTATTATCGTTCCGAACCTTAGACCCCCAAGGTGATCATGAATTGGGATATCGACAGGGAGGACTTTAATTTGAGGAGTTAGTGTATTCACTATGTGTTAATGCTTTGATTCTGTTCTCTATAAAAAGGAGCACCTTAATTACCCTTAGTTTCCATTTGGACCCCACTGCCACAGGAGGGTAGGACAAACGATGTCATGCAAGTTCTTATTGCAAGCATGTATTATTATATACGGAGTACATGCCTACATATGATTGATGAATCAGGGCTATTATGTTGTAACAGTTATCTAATGAATCTCATCCAAATATTCATTGCCACTCCATGCCTATGCTTTAATAATACTAGCATAAAATCTAGTTAAAACGGGCATAATCGTAGCATAAACGTTCATCGGACAACCAAACGATGTTGTTTCAATCAGACAGTACCCTAAACATATGATAAAAAACTTAATTCAACGGAAAGGGTGGAGGAAATCACCATTTCCTCACCATACCCTTCCCCTTGCGATCGACGGTGTTGCTATGGCCTTCGGTCTAGGTGTCGGTTGTCGGAGGGTGATACGTCTCCAACGTATCTATAATTTTTGATTGTTTCATGCTATTATATTACCTGTTCTGGATGTTTATGGGCTTTATTTTACACATTTATATCATTTTTGGGACTAACCTACTAACCGGAGGCCCAGCCCGTATTGCTTTTTTTTGCCTATTTCAGTATTTCGAAGAAAAGGAATATCAAACGGAGTCCAAACGGAATGAAACCTTCGGGGGCGTGACTTTTGGAACGAACGTGATCCATAGGACTTGGAGTGCAAGTAAGAAGCAATCGAGGCGGCCAGGAGATAGGAGGGCGTGCCCACCCCACCTGGGCGCGCCCTTGTCTCCTGGGCCCCTCGAGCGGCCACCGGCGTACTTCTTCCTCCTATATATACCTACGTACGCCCGAAAACATCCAGAGAGCCACCGAAGAAATATTTCCGCCACAGTAACCTTCTGTATCCGCGAGATCCCATCTTGGAGCCATCGCCAGCGTTCTGCCGAAGGGGGAATCCACCACGGAGGGCTTCTACATCAACACCATAGCCTCTCCGATGAGTTGTGAGTAGTTTACCATAGACCTTCGGGTCCATAGTTATTATATTGATGGCTTCTTCTCTCTTTTTGGATCTCAATACAATGTTCTCCCCCTCTCTTATGGAGATCTATTAGATGTAAACTCTTTTTGCGGTGTGTTTGTCGACATCCGATGAATTGTGGGTTTATGATCAAGTTGATCTATGAGAATTATTTGAATCTTCTCTGAATTCTTTTATGTATGATTGAGTTATCTTTGCAAGTCTCTTCGAATTATCAGTTTGGTTTGGCCTACTAGATTGATCTTTCTTGCCATGGAAGAAGTGCTTAGCTTTGGGTTCAATCTTGCAGTGTCCTTACCCAGTGACAGGAAGGGTTGCAAGGCACGTATTGTATTGTTGCCATCGAGGATAAAAAGATGGGGTTTATATCATATTGCTTGAGTTTATCCCTCTACATCATGTCATCTTTCTTAATGCGTTACTCTGTTCTTATGAACTTAATACTCTAGATGCATGCTAGATAGCGGTCGATGTGTGGAGTAATAGTAGTAGATGCAGCCAGGAGTCGGTCTACTTGTCACGGACGTGATGCCTATATACATGATCATGCCTAGATAATCTCATAATTATTCGCTTTTCTATCAATTGCTCGACAGTAATTTGTTCACCCACCGTAATACTTATGCTATCTTGAGAGAAGCCACTAGTGAAACCTATGGCCCCCGGGTCTATCTTCTATCTTCTATGCTTTCAATCTACTTATATTTGCATCTTTACTTTTTGCATCTATATTATAAAATACCAAAAATATATTTACCTTATCATATTATCTCTATCAGATCTCACTTTCGCAAGTGGTCGTGAAGGGATTGACAACCCCTTTATCGCGTTGGTTGCGAGTTCTTTGTTTGTTTGTGTAGGTTCGTGGGACTTGTGAGGAGCCTCCTACTAGATTGATACCTTGGCTCTCAAAAATTGAGGGAAATACTTACGCAACTGTGTTGCATCACCCTTTCCTCTTCAAGGAAAAACAATGCAAGCTCAAGACGTAGCAAGATGGATTTCTGGCGCCGTTGTCGGGGAGGTCTTCTCTCAAGTCAAGACATACCAAGTACCCATCACAAACTCATCTCCCTCGCATTTACATTATTTTCCATTTGCCTCTCGTTTTCCTCTCGCCCACTTCACCCTTGCCGTTTTATTTGCCCTCTCTTTCCCAATCTCTCTCTCTTTTTTGCTTGCCTTTTTCTGTTTGCTTGCGTGTTGGATTACTTGTTGCCATAGGGCAAGATAATACCAAATTGTGTGATTTCTCCAATACCAATAATAATGATTTCCTTAGTACTCCGATTGCTCCTCTTAATGATGTTGAGTCTTGTGAAATCAGTACTGCTTTGCTGAATCTTGTTATGAAAGATCAATTCGTCGGCCTTCCTAATGAAGATGCCGCTACTCATCTAAACAACTTTGTTGATTTGTGTGATAAGCAAAAGAAGAAAGATACGGATAATGATATTGTTCAAATGAAGTTATTTCCGTTTTCACTTAGAGATCGTGCTAAAGTTTGGTTTTCGTCTTTGCCTAAAAATAGTATTGATTCTTGGAACAAGTGCAAAGATGCTTTTATCTCTAAATATTTTCCTCCCGCTAAGATTATCACTCTTAGGAACGATATTATGAATTTTAAACAACTTGATCATGAGCATGTTGCCCAACTTGGGAAAGAATGAAATTGATGATTCGTAATTGCCCTACTCATGGTTTCAATTTATGGATGATCATACAATTTTTTATGCCGGTTTGAACTTTGCTTCTAGAAATCTTTTAGATTCGGCCGCGGGAGGCACATTCATGGAAATCACGTTAGGAGATGCTACAAAACTTCTTGATAATATTATGGCTAATTATTCTCAATGGCACACCGAAAGATCTTCTAGTAAAAAAGTGCATGCTATAGAAGAAATCAATGTTTTGAGTGGAAAGATGGATGAACTTATGAAGTTGTTTGCTACTAAAAATACTCCTCTTGATCCCAATGATATGCCCTTGTCTACTTTGATTGAGAATAATAATGAATCTATGGATGTGAATTTTGTTGGTAGGAATAGTTTTGGAAACAATGCTTATAGAGGAAACTTTAATTCTAGACTGTTCCTAGTAATTCCTCTAATAATTATGAAAATTCCTACAATAATTCTTATGGTAATTTTAATAAGATGCCCTCTAATTTTGAGAATAGTGTGAAATAATTTATGATTTATCAAAAGAATTTTAATGCTTTGCTTGAAGAAAAATTGCTCAAATTTGATGATTTGGCTAGAAACGTTGATAGACTTCGCTTGATGTTGATTCTCTTAAACTTAGATCTACTCTTCCTAAGCAGGATATCAATGAGTCTCTCAAAGCCATGAGAATTTCCATTTGATGAGTGCAAGGAAAGAACCGCAAGATTGCGTGCTAAGAAAGATTGCTTTGTAAAGGCGTGTTCTTCTAGTTTCCATGAAAATAATGATGAAGATCTTAAAGTTACTGATGTGTCTCCTATTAGATCTTTGTTTTGCAATATGAATCTTGATAATAATGGGACTGGAGATGAGTCAACTTTATTTAGAAGGCGTCCCAAGAATTCGGAGTTTTTAGATCTTGATGCTAAATTTGGTAAACATGGGATTGGAGAGGTCATGACTTTAAATAGTGTTGAACCCACTATCTCGAATTTCAAGGAATTTGATTATGATAATTGTTCTTTAGAAAGTTGTATTTCCTTTTTGCAATCCGTTGTTAATTCTCCTCATGCTTATAGTCAAAATAAAGCTTTTATCAAACATATCGTTGATGCCTTGATGCAATCTTTTCATGAAAAACTTAATTTGAAAGTTTCTATACCTAGAAAACTTAACGATGAGTCGGAACCTACTATAAAGATTAAAATTAAAGATCATGAGTGTTTTGCTTTGTGTGATTTGGGTGCTAGTGTTTTCACGATTCCGAAAACTTTATGTGATATTCTAGGTTTCCATGATCTTGATGATTGCTCTTTAAATTTGCACCTTGCGGATTCCACCATTAAAAAGCCAATGGGAAGGATCAATGATGTTCTCATTGTTGCAAATAGAAAGTTGGTGCCCGTAGATTTTATCGTTCTTGATATAGATTGCAATCTTTCTTGCCCTATTATTCTTGGTAGACCTTTCCTTAGAATGATTGGTGCGACTATTGATATGAAGGAAGGGAATATTAGATTCCAATTTCCATTAAAGAAAGGCATGGAGAACTTTTACAAGAAAGAAAGTCAAATTACCTTATGAATCTATCATGCGAGCTACCTATGAATCAAGTGCCAAGGATGGCACTACTTAGATCTATGTTCGCTTTTATGCCTAGCTAGGGGCGTTAAACGATAGCGCTAGTTGGGAGGCAACCCGATTTTCTTTGTGTTTTTGTTTTTGTTCCTGTTTAGTAATAAATTTTTCATATACTTTTTGTTTATATGTGTTTTTATATTTTAATTGGTGTTTGTGCCAA
Source organism: Triticum aestivum (assembly GCF_018294505.1). NCBI lineage: Eukaryota > Viridiplantae > Streptophyta > Magnoliopsida > Poales > Poaceae > Triticum > Triticum aestivum. The sequence continues at coordinate 213,593,326 of NC_057813.1, read as the reverse complement.
GTAGAACCTATAGGATAACCTATGATGATAGTTGATTTGATTCTGCTGAAAAACAGAAACTTTGCGCTCACGAGAAAAAATTCAATAAATCACAGAAACGTGACTTTGCATTGATTATTTTTGCTTCTGATCAATAAACAAATTTTCCAGGACTTCCTATTTTGGTAGGATTTTTAGAGTTCCAGAAGTTTGTGTTAGTTACATATTGCTACAAACTGTTCTGTTGTTGACAGATTCTGTTTTTCGTGTGTTGTTTGCTTATTTTGATGCATCTATGGCTAGTATTAAGTGGTATGAACCATAGAGAACTTGGAATACAGTAGGTTTAACACCAATATAAATAAAGAATGAGTTCATTACAGTACCTTAGGTGGTGGTTTTGTTTTCTTTCACTAATGGAGCTTATGAGATTTCCTGCTGAGTTTTGTGTTGTGAAGTTTTCAAGTTTTGGGTAAAGCTTTGATGGACTATGGAATAAGGAGTGGCAAAAGCCTAAGATTGGGGATGCCCAAGGCACCCCAATATATTCAAGAATACCCAAAAGCCTAAGCTTGGGGATGCCCCCGGAAGGCATCCCCTCTTTCGTCTTCGTTCATTGGTAACTTTACTTGGAGCTATATTTTTATTCCCCACATGATATGTGTTTTGCTTGGAGCGTCGTGTGTTATATTAGTCTTTGTTTTTTAGTTTACCACAATCATCCTTGCTGTACACACCTTTTGGGAGAAGCCCACTTGATTAGAATTTATTAGAATATGCTATGTGCTTCACTTATATCTTTTCAGCTAGATAGTTTTTGCTCTAGTGCTTCACTTATATCTTTTAGAGCACGACGTGGATTAATTTTGAAGAAATTTTTAGTCTCTCATGCTTCACTTATATTATTTTGAGAGTCTCTTAGAACAGCATGGTATTTGCTATGGTTATGAATTTGGTCCTAGAATGATGAGCATCCAAGTTGGGTATAATAAAAACTATCATAGAAAGTGCATTAAACACTAGGATCAATTTGATGTTTGATAATTGTTTTGAGATATAATGGTAGTAATATTAGAGTCATGCTAGTGGGTAATTATGAAATTGAGAAATACTTGTGTTGAAGTTGGCAAGCCCCGCAGCATGCACGTATGGTAAAAGTTGTGTGACAAATTTGTTGCATGAGGTGCCCTTTTGATTGTCTTCCTTATGAGTGGCAGTCGGGGACGAGCGATGGTCTTTTCCTACCAATCTATCCCTCTAGGGGCATGCGTAGTAGTACTTTGCTTCGAGGTCTAAGTAGACTTTTGCAATAAGTATATGAGTTCTTTATGACTAATGTGAGTCCATGGATATACGCACACTCATCCTTCCATTTAGCTAGCCTCTATTATACCGCGCAACTTTCGTCGGTAGCATGCACCCATTATTTACCTTTCTCAAAACAGCCACCATACATACCCATTATGGCATTTCCATAGCTAGTCCGAGATATATTGCCATGCAACTTTCCACCGTTCCATTTATTATGACACGCTCCATCATTGTCATATTGATCTATGCATGATCATGTAGTTGACATCGTATTTGTGGCAAAGTCACCTTCATAATTTTCATACATGTCGCTCTTGATTCATTGCATATCCCTGTACACCGCCGGAGGCATTCATATAGAGTCATATCTTGTTCTAGCTTTGAGTTGTAATTCTTGAGTTGGAAATCAATAAAAGTGTGATGATCTTCATTATTAGAGCATTGTCCTAGTGAGGAAAGGATGATGAAGACTATGATTCCCCCACAAGTCGGGATGAGACTTCAGACTTTACAAAGAAAAAAAAGAAAAAAAAAGAGAAAGGCCAAAAAAAGGAAAGGCCAAAGGAAAAAAAGAAAAGAAAGAAAAAAAGGAAAAGAAAGAAAAAAAGGAAAAGAAAAAAAAGAAAATGAGAGAAAAAGTGAGAAGGGACAATTGCTACTATCTCTTTTCCACACTTGTGCTTTAAAATAGCACCATGATCTTCATGATAGAGAGTCTCCTATGTTGTCACTTTCATATACTAGTGGGAATTTTTCATTCTAGAACTTGGCTTGTATATTCCAATGACTTAAAATGCCCTAGGTCTTCATGAGCAAGCAAGTTGGATGCACACCCACTTAGTTTCTTTTGTTGAGCTTTCATACATTTATAGCTCTAGTGCATCCGTTGCATGGCAATCCCTACTCACTCACATTGATATCTATTAATGGGCATCTCCATAGCCCGTTGATACGCCTAGTTGATCTGAGACTATCTTCTCCCTTTTGTCCTTACAACCACCACCATATACCACCATAGTGATATGTCCATGGCTTGCGCTCATGTATTGCGTAAGAGTTGAAAAAAACTGAAGCGCGTTAAAAAGTATGAACCAATTGCTCGGCTCGTCATCGGGGTTGTACATGATGGGAGTATTTTGTGTAATGAAAATGAAGCATGGCCTAACTATATGATTTTGTAGGGATAAGCTTTCTTTGGCTATGTTATTTTGATAGGACATGATTATTTGTTAGTATGCTTCGAAGTATTATTATTTTTATGTTTTATAAGCTTTTATCTTGAATCATTTGGATCTGAACATTCATGCCAGAATAAAGAAAATTACATTGATAATTATGCTAGGTAGCATTCCACATCAAAAATTCTGTTTTTATCATTTACCTACTCGAGGATGAGCAGGAATTAAGCTTGGGGATGCTTGATACGTCTCCAACGTATCTGTAATTTTTGATTGTTCCATGCTATTATATTACCTGTTTTGGATGTTTATGGGCTTTATTTTACACATTTATATCATTTTTGGGACTAACCTACGAACTGGAGGCCCAGCCCGTATTGCTGTTTTTTTGCCTATTTCAGTATTTCGAAGAAAAGGAATATCAAACGGAGTCCAAATGGAATGAAACCTTCGGGAGCGTGATTTTTGGAACGAACATGATCCAGAGGACTTGGAGTGCAAGTCAACAAGCAATCAAGGCGGCCAGGACATAGGAGGGTGCACCCACCCCTCCTGGGTGTGCCCCCTGTCTCCTGGGCCCCTCGAGCGGCCACCGACATACTTCTTCCTCCTATAAGTACCTACGTACCCCGAAAACATCCAGAGAGCCACAGAACAAATATTTTCGCCACCGTAACCTTTTGTATCCGTGAGATCCCATCTTGGAGCCGTCGCCGGTGTTCTGTCGGAGGGGGAATCCACCATGGAGGGCTTCTACATCAACACCATAGCCTCTCCAATGAGTTGTGAGTAGTTTACCATAGACCTTCGGGTCCATAGTTATTAGTTAGATGGCTTCTTCTCTCTTTTTGGATCTCAATACAATGTTCTCCCCTCTCTTGTGGAGATCTATTTGATGTAAACTCTTTTTGCAGTGTGTTTGTCGAGATCTGATGAATTGTCGGTTTATGATCAAGTTTATCTATGAGAAATATTTGAATCTTCTCTGAATTCTTTTATGTATGATTGAGTTATCTTTGCAGGTCTCTTCAAATTATCAGTTTGGTTTGGCCTACTAGATTGATATTTGTTACCATGGGAGAAGTGCTTAGCTTTGGGTTCAATCTTGCGGTGTCCTTACCCAGTGACAGAAAGGGTTGCAAGGCACGTATTGTATTGTTGCCATCGAGGATAAAAATCTGGGGTTTCTATCATATTGCTTGTGTTTGTCCCTCTACATCATGTCATTTTTCTTAATGCGTTACTCTGTTCTTATGAACTAAATACTCTAGATGCATGCTGGATAGCGGTTGATGTGTGGAGTAATAGTAGTAGATGCAGGCAGGAGTCAGTCTACTTGTCACAGACGTGATGCCTATATACATGATCATGCCTAGATAATCTCATAATTATTCGCTTTTCTATCAATTGCTCGACAGTAATTTTTTCACCCACCGTAATACTTATGCTATCTTGAGAGAAGCCACTAGTGAAACCTATGGCCTCCGTGTCTATCATCTATCTTCTACGCTTTCAATCTGCTTTTATTTGCATCTTTACTTTTTGCATCTATATTATAAAATACCAAAAATATATTTATCTTATCATACTATCTCTATCAGATCTCACTTTCGCAAGTGGCCGTGAAGGGATTGACAACCCCTTTATCGCGTTGGTTGCGAGTTCTTTGTTTGTTTGTGTAGGTTCATGGGACTTGTGAGGAGCCTCCTACTGGATTGATACATTAGTTCTCAAAAACTGAGGGGAATACTTACGCTACTGTGCTGCATCACCCTTTCCTCTTCAAGGAAAACCAACGCAAGCTCAAGACGTAGCAGAGGGTCGTCGTCGTCGTCATTGTCGTAGCTGACAACTCCATGTGACCCCCGGCAAGCCTCCGGAGCAAGCGTTCCTGCTCCTCGGTGTACCTCCTCGCCTTCGTCGACGCCTCGCGCTCCGACAGCTCGATAGTGAGTCAGAGCGCTTTGGCGATCTTCCGCCGCAGCCGCCACGCATATGTCTTCGGCGTTGTCAGGGAGCGCCGGATGATGGACACAATGGGCGCGTCCTCGGGATTGACGGGCATGTGCACGAGTGCCAGGCGCCTCGTCGAAGTGACACCCGCAGCCATGGGCTCCCTCGCACGCTGCCGCTCACACCCTGCGGCCCGCGCTTCCGACTCGGGCGTCCTCGACCGACCCAGCACCGGCGAAGGCACAAGCACCCATCGGTGCCCGTGGACACTCTTCGGAGGTAGAATGGACGGGTTGGAAGCCGGGCGACGTACCTGGATTGGCAAGGAGCTGGCGGCGCTCCCACCGGTGCTGCGCGCCAGACGGGATGACCCGACAACGTCGCCCGCACTGCGACAGCGGGCGAAGGGGGGGGGGCGTCGCTCTGTGGGTTGCTTCTGCTACTATCGCCCTAACCTAGACGGGAGCGGCGCAAAGCAATGCGGAGAGCGGCCGCATCGACGTCCCTCTCGTCGTCATTGGAGCCGGACCCGATTCGGTCATCCGCCATGGATCAGATTGGAAGAGGAGAGAGTGGATTGGGAAGAGAAGGGGACATATTGGGAATATGAGAGGATGGAGAGAGTGGAGTGGATTGAGGTCTAGGGTTCATCGGAGGGATATATATGGGGTCGGGGTGGCCAGGCTGACGTGGCAGATGCGTGGACATTGTCCGACGCAAGTATGGCGCGACGTGCCCGCCGTGTGAGGCAGCGGGCGCGGGAGGCGGCAGTGGACGTTGGCGAGGCCGATTCGCATTCTCCGGCGCACCGTATGGTGCACGACCAGCCCGGGAGCCGCAACCGCGTCATGGTGGAAGTCATCGGCTCCTCCGACGATGAATCAATCATCGATCTCACATCCTCCGACACTGTGAAGGCTCCGAACTCTAACAAGGAAGAATAGAGCATGGGAGATGGCAGTGCCTTGAGTCCCGTGATCCGATGTGTATCCCAAGTCCTACTCAACCTTGTCGGCGACCAGAGCAACACTTTGAGGGACGAAACCGGCCACTGGACATGGCCACGACGGAGGCGGACGAATTTCGCTTAGATTAAGTTTCACATTGCAAGTAGCAGTATGGATTTGAGATTTCTTAGTTGAGTACGTATAATGTGTTGTCTAGTCTCTTTCATCAAATCGGTCTTTTGATTGCATTGGCTAGAACATGCACTTCTACATGGTATCAGAGGTAAGAGGTCTTGAGTTCAAGACCCAGCTGACGCAATTAAATTGCAGTCCACTTTCGATCCACGTTTATCATTGTTCACGGACACGCTCGCCGGCGTTTGAAGGGTCGGATTTGTTGTATCCGAGCAACAAACCGGGCACCTTTTGCCAGGTTTGACAATAAACAGGCACCACTGAACATGCATCCACCGCATGTTGCATTTTACTTGTAGTACTAGCAAGATGCCTGTCATTGCACATAACATGGAGATGCATTTTTTAAAACACCTGTTGGGATTGACCCATGCAGGAGTAATCATATGTGTAAAAGCTAATGATATCTCGAGAATGTCATAAAAAAATGATATCTCGAGAAAAATGAGAGATAAGGTGAGAAGGAGTGAGGCGCGGTGGTGATTGGTGGTCGGACTTAGCAGAGACATGGGGATGGACGACGCTGGCAGCGGCCACCATGCCAGATTGTTTCAGAGGCTTCCTTTTTTAATTACTTAGGGCCTGTTTGGTTTATGACTAACTTTGCCAAAGATTGCCACATCTAAAGGTAGGCAAATTTGACCAACTTAGGTGAGTGTTTAGTTCAAGCCACATCTTAGGCAAGCCCCACTTGGGCCCCACATGGCATACATATAAAAAATATGGCAAGATTCAATTAGGCTTGCCAACTTGTGGCCCTCGTTTTGATGAACTAACCTTAGGCAAGCTTGGCAAAAATGTGTGGGAAAGTGTGGCAATGCTAGGCCTAGAACCAAACAACCCCTTAACAATGAAGTTGTGAGAGATAAGGATGAACGAAAGAGGTGCGTGCATCTTTTGTAAAATTACCATAGTTTGTTTTCTATTCATTAAATATAGATTGAACGGTCTTTATTGTAAGATGACAGACACATCATCATCATCGTCGAGAGTAGAGACATGTATGGTCTACAATCGATTCGGACCAGTACCGGGGAGAAGAAAACAAATGACAAGACCAAACGCATGGGGTCAAGATAAGAATAAGATACATCGGACGCTGTGCGTGCATGCAGGAACGTTATCTGGCGCCTGCTCATTATGTTTATCCATCCCCATCAGTGACTATGCATGCAGGATTACTACCTTTTTTTTTCGAAAAGAAAGATGACCCGGCCTATGCATGGTCAAGGTAATTAACCAAATGACCTGGAAAGCAGCATGCACAGCACACACAGTGCAAGGTCATCTCAGTACCAGTACGCCTTGAACCAAAATGCTGTCGAACCGAACGCCAGGCATGATTACCCTTTTGCGGGTTTGACTCCAAGTGGAGTACGTTGCGGTCGTGGCCGGAGCATCAAGTCAAGTATAACATCAAACCGGGCACCTTCTGCTTGATTGTGAATCGGACCACTTCTTTGGATCGATGCCGGGGCAGCATGAGCATCGCCGATCGGCAACCAAAAATTGTCGGGCCATCCAGAGACCCTGCGGCTAGCTGAACCTGGGTTTGGGTGGACAGAGGAGTCATGACTCATGACGGCAGAAAGCGATCCGTCCATCCATCATCCATCCAACACCTGTCACCCCGCACCGCGGCACACGCTTCCCGGCCGCGGCCCACACGTGCGATCCGTCCAGGAGACCAAGCCGGATCGCACACGTACGCCCACCGTATACTTACCCCGTATACCATAAGCTCTACCATATCACGTACAGCAATACCGTATGCCTTCAGGTCAGCCCGCCATAATGTACACCGAGTCCATGGAGAGCGGTGCCACCACGGGTGGCCCGCGCGCCAGGCGGACAGAGACCGGCCACCTCCTGCGCCAGGCTCGGGCGCCTGGACCAGGCGCATGGACCGCTCCGGCGTCGTCCTGTAACTATAGAAAACGCCCCCCTGTTTTTCCTTTCCTAGTCCTCCTGGCCTAGCTCAGCATCTCTATCCAATCCTTCCTTCCCCTTCTCTCTCCACCTCTCTCTTTCCTTCTCTCTCTCTCTCGAAGATTTCTTGTCCTCGTCTGTGTGCTCCGGCTCGGCGTGGCCAATCTCTCGGCGGACGCACCCACCCGCCGATCCGCGCGTGATCTTCCGTGATTTTCGCTGGATCTTGCTTAGCTAGCTGCGGGCGCGTGCATGTCGACGGCGCTGGCGCCGGGGATGGCGCGGGGGCACGGGTTCCGGGGCGCGGGGAAGGGGAAGCAGCGGCCGGATTCGGAGGAGCCGGAGACGAATCGGGGCGGCGGCCCCAACGGGTTCTTCGTCGAGGAGGAGGAGGGGGAGGAGGTTGGGAGGGAGGAGCTGCGGGAACTGGAGGAGGCGCTATCGGATGCGTCCTCGATCGGGGCGGCCTCCTCGGATAGCTCCTCGATCGGGGAAGACTCCACGTCGGAGAAGGAGGATGGAGAGGAGGAGGAGGTGGAGAGCGAGGCCAAGGCGCCGGTGGATGAAGTGCTCGCTATGGGGCTCGGGACCCTCGAGTCTCTCGAGGATGCGCTGCCCAGCAAGTAAGCTTTCTTCTTCCCCATCTCCGTGCTCCTTGCTTTATTAATTAATTGCCGGTGTTTTTTTCGCTAAATTTGTATGATCTTGTTATGATCTCTTCGAGTTTTTCTTGGTCAAATAGGATATTTCTTAGTCCAACAGTCTTAGAGAAAAAGATGGATTTTTTTCCTCCTTGAGGAAAAAATCTGTTCTGATTCCTCGGCCAGTTGTGTTCTTCTGGTGTAATCATTGGGCTCTAGTAGATCACGAAACTGGAGCTAGGAAAACTAGTACTGCCCGTTCTGTTGAACTTTGCATTAGTTAGGACAGACTACGGAGAAAGTTCGCATCTTTCTGCTAGTCAAACTGATAAAGATCATGGATGGATTTAATTTGGTGTGTGTAGTTAGCTGAAATCCCGGGCATGTGAATAGCTTAGCTGTGCATCAACAACAGGCCAAATACTCTGCAAATGCAATTAGTACCCATGGAGTGTTTGCCCTGAACATTAACTGACCGAGATGAATGAAACTAATCGCAGGAGGGGCCTCTCGAATTTCTACGCCGGCAAGTCCAAATCCTTCACGAGCCTGGCCGAGGCTGCGGCCAAGGCGGCCGCCAAGGAGATCGCCAAGCCGGAGAACCCCTTCAACAAGCGCCGCCGCGTGCTGGCGGCATGGTCGCGGCGGAGGGCCTCCTGCAGCTCGCTGGTCACCACATACCTGCCGCCACTCCTCTCCCTCGACCACACTGTGGTGGAGGGGGACGAGGAGGAGGAGGAGGAGGAAGAACGCTCGGACGACGGCGACGACGAGGGTAACGGCAGCGGCAATGGCAGGAGGGAGAAGGCCCCGGCGTCGCCCAGGTTCCCTCCGCGCAGCCTGCACAGCGCGTCCCAGAAGGCAAGCGTCATGAGTAGGAACATGATCAATCCAAACACGAGCTCATTCCGATCTCCAAGGTCATTCTCCCTATCAGATCTGCAAAACGCTGGATACAACTAGCTGAAACGTAGGCCGAGTTTAGGTTGGCGAGGTGCTGCTGCTGCTACTGTATAATCAAGAGGTCTCTACATATAAGAGAACATTAATTTGTTGTGTTTGTCTGTCCGTCTGTCTGTTGGCCTCTTCTTGAATCACCTGATACAATAGCATGACATGGCAATGGCAACACGAAGTGGCCGTTTCTGTCAGCAAAACTGAAAGTTCTTAACCATGTTCTCATCGTTTAAAGGATAATGATGTTGAGCTGATGTTGTTGATGACAGATTAGTGGTTTAATTGTTGCTCTGACCAGCGGTGTTTGCTGCTGGCAGCAGACAGGTAGAAATGGTGGGTGATGAGTCCCATGCATGCCTCATCCGATAAGCATCATCCAGTTGTTAGCGACTCGCTTTAGGCCTCCTTAGCTGATTGCTACCATTAGCCAGCTAATCTAAAAGCTTTTTTTTTTGCGCTGGAGCTAATCTAAAAGCTTAGCACACGGGAAGAAAAAACATTTTCCTCTCAGAGGTGGCATAATCTTTCGCTCCATGGACGGCAGAACAGCAAACGCTCTGCAGATCATATTGCGCGAGCAACGGCTTCCATGGACGGTAACCAACTTACTACTAGAAAGAACGGAAACCGAGAAGCTCAGATCTTGACGGGTCGCCACGTAGTACACCGGTTAACGAAGCAGGAGAGAACCGCGATCCGAACTAGAGTAGTTAACCTGGGGAGGGGGAAACTAAACAGCAGGCGGATCACACCTTAATCTCCCGTGATTAGTATAGCTCGTAGTAGTACGTTTCTGCCGCGACTGGGCATTCAAATTAAGCGGCGCGATCTCCCATCTGGTAATCTAGTGTGATGATGATGTTGTTTAAGGTTTGGAAGGGGCAGGCAGATGGGATGAGCTTTCTTCGGGCGCCTGATCGGGGCCGGAGGCGTTTAGTGTGTGAGCGGGACGGGGCATCCTATGCTAATGCTAATCCGCTCTTTGCTTATCTGCTAAGAGTCGTATTCCATCGGCAAGTGTGATTAGATAAGGGTTTCAGGTACGAGAGGGAGTGTGGGAGGAAATGAGAATCGTGGGGAGGGCGGCGGTGGGGAGGAGATGATAATGTGCGAAAGAAAGGCGTCGGGGAAAGGGAGCAGCTGGGCCCCGCGGTGCGCAGCGGTGTGCGAGCGAGGGAGGAAAGGTGGAGCGAAGCGGCGTGACCTGATCTTATCCTGTTTCGCCGGGAGGGGCGCTGCTTGAAATATATTCCGATAACGTACGGCGGCCGAGCCTCGCTGTCTGGTGGGGCATGGGTCTGTAGGGCCCACCTGACTGTCTTTCCACACAAAAAGGGTGTTCCTGAAAAAGAGAAGAAAAAAGGCTTTGAGGAGCCGGGGTTGGCTTGGGCGCTTGGCTGGCTGTAAAAAGGAAATATTGCTCCACTGAAGGCAAATTACCTGATTCCCCTGGTGATTGTTTCCTACGATAGATTTGTATAATTCGGACAATGGTGTTTCGTCGCTCCGGTGTCCCGTCCGGCTGTGACATCCCGGCTTAATAAAAATGGTGCACTATTTTTCTTTTCCAACCGGGTTCGAACCCCTTTTCATTAATTTTGTAATCAACGGAAATACATCCCGGCATAATAGGAATGATAGACTATTTATATCAATAAGATGTACTTTTTTTGTTTCAGAAGCCATCCTAAAGAAACATTATAGTTAAGTGTGTTTGCCTTGGAGCAATTTGAGCATGGGTGAATGACTGGGAAGTTGATCCCAAATGTGCACAAGTAAGTTCATCCCAAAAGCGTCTTCGGGTTTATAGGGCCAGTTTAGATCCCAAGCACAATGGCCAAGAACTGATGGGTGAATCACTGGGTTTGGCCAGAGCGTTACAATTTGTATTAGAACCAACCCTCGTTGTTACATGGGCATGTGTGTCAGTGATGCATGCATGGGGCACATGTGCATGTTGGTAGTGCATGAGTGTTGGAAAACATAATAGAAAGTAAAATAAAATAATCGCCCTATGATCACCCATGAACAATATGAAGATGCATTAACGGTTTGGATTCCATTGTTACCGCCTTCGAGTTCCAGCGAAAGAAGACGAAACGATGTAAATCGTATTTGGAATCCCTCGAACCGTAGATGAATGATCCCATCAACTATCCACGAATAGTCCCTCGTATGGAAGACCGAAAGTGTTGGAAATATGCCCTAGAGGCAATAATAAAAGCATTATTATTATATTTCCTTGTTCATGATAATTGTCTTTATTCATGCTATAATTGTGTTATCCGGAAATCGTAATACATGTGTGAATAACAGACATCAACATGTCCCTAGTGAGCCTCTAGTTGACTAGCTCGTTGATCAACAGATAGTCATGGTTTCCTGACTATGGACACTGGATGTCATTGATAACGAGATCACATCATTAGGAGAATGATGTGATGGACAAGACCCAATCCTAAACATAGCACAAGATCGTATAGTTCGTTTGCTAGAGTTTTCCAATGTCAAGTATCTTTTCCTTAGACCATGAGATCGTGTAACTCCCGGATACCGTAGGAGTGCTTTGGGTATGCCAAACGTCACAACGTAACTGGGTGACTATAAAGGTAGACTACGGGTATCTCCGAAAGTGTCTGTTGGGTGACATGGATCAAGACTGGGATTTGTCACTCCGTATGACGGAGAGGTATCACTGGGCCCACTCGGTAATGCATCATCATAATGAGCTCAGAGTGACCAAGTGTCTGGTCACGGGATCATGCATTACGGTACGAGTAAAGTGACTTGCCGGTAACGAGATTGAACGAGGTATTGGGATACCGACGATCGAATCTCGGGCAAGTAACATATCGATAGACAAAGGGAATAGCGTACGGGGTTGATAGAATCCTCGACATCGTGGTTCATCCGATGAGATCATCGTGGAGCATGTGGGAGCCAACATGGGTATCCAGATCCCGCTGTTGGTTATTGACCGGAGAGTCGTCTCGGTCATGTCTGCTTGTCTCCCGAACCCGTAGGGTCTACACACTTAAGGTTCAGTTACGCTAGGGTTGTAGGGATATGTATATGCAGTAACCCGAATGTTGTTCGGAGTCCCGGATGAGATCCCGGACGTCACGAGGAGTTCCGGAATGGTCCGGAGGTAAAGATTTATATATGGGAAGTCCTGTTTCGGGCATCGGGACAAGTTTCGGGGTTATCGGTATTGTACCGGGACCACCGGAAGGGTCCCGGGGGTCCACCGGGTGGGTCCACCTGTCCCGGGGGGGGCCACATGGGCTGTAGGGGGTGCGCCTTGGCCTAATGGGCCAAGGGCACCAGCCCCACATAGGCCCATGCGCCTAGGGTTTGAAGGGGGAAGAGTCCTAGGAGGGGAAGGCACCTCCTAGGTGCCTTGGGGGGGAGGGAAACCCCCCTTGGCCGCCGCACCCCCTAGGAGATTGGATCTCCTAGGGCCGGCCACCCCCCCTTGGCCCTCCTATATATAGTGGGGGAGAGGAGGGACTTCATACCTGAACGCCTTGGCCTTTGGTTGCCTCCTTCTCCCTCTCCAACACCTCCTCCACCTCCATAGTGCTTAGCGAAGCTCTGCCGGAGTACTGCAGCTCCATCAACACCACGCCGTCGTGCTGCTGCTGGTGCCATCTCCCTCAACCTCTCCTCCCTCCCTTGCTGGATCAAGAAGGAGGAGACGTGGCTGTTCCGTACGTGTGTTGAACGCGGAGGTGCCGTCCGTTCGGCGCTGGTCATCGGTGATTTGGATCACGTCGAGTACGACTACATCATCACCGTTCTTTTGAACGCTTCCGCTCGCGATCTACAAAGGTATGTAGATGCATCTAATCACTCGTTGCTAGATGAACTCCTAGATGATCTTGGTGAAACGAGTAGGAAATTTTTGTTTTCTGCAACGTTCCCCAACAGTGGCATCATGAGCTAGGTCTATGCGTAGTTCTTCTTGCGCGAGTAGAACACAATTTGTTGTGGGCGTAGATTTGTCAACTTTCTTGCCGTTACTAGTCCTTTCTTGCTTCAGCGGTATTGTGGGATGAAGCGGCCCGGACCAACCTTACACGTACGCTTACGTGAGACCGGTTCCACCGACTAACATGCACTAGTTGCATAAGGTGGCTGGCGGGTGTCTGTCTCTCCTACTTTAGTTGGAGCGGAATCGATGAACAGGGTCCTTATGAAGGGTAAATAGAAGTTGACAAATCACGTTGTGGCTTTAACGTAGGTAAGAAAACGTTCTTGCTAGAACCCTAATTCAGCCACGTAAAACTTGCAACAACAATTAGAGGACGTCTAACTTGTTTTTGCAGCAAGTGGTTTGTGATATGATATGGCCAAAGTTGTGATGAATGATGAATGATCTATATGTGATGTATGAGATGTTCATGCTATTGTAATAGGAATCACGACTTGCATGTCGATGAGTATGACAACCGGCAGGAGCCATAGGAGTTGTCTTTATTCTTTTAATGACCTGCGTGTCATCGAGAAACGCCATGTAAATTACTTTACTTTATTGCTAAACGCGTTAGCCATAGTAGTAGAAGTAATAGTTGGCGAGCAACTTCATGGAGACACGATGATGGAGATCATGATGATGGAGATCATGGTGTCAAGCCGGTGACAAGATGATCATGGAGCCCCAAGATGGAGATCAAAGGAGCTATGTGATATTGGCCATATCATGTCACGTTTATTATTTGATTGCATGTGATGTTTATCATGTTTTGCATCTTGTTTACTTAGAACGACGGTAGTAAATAAGATGATCCCTCACAATAAATTCAAGAAGTGTTCCCCCTAACTGTGCACCGTTGCGACAGTTCGCTGTTTCAAAACACCACGTGATGATCGGGTGTTTTATTCAGACGTTCACATACAACGGGTGTAAGACAGATTTACACATGCAAACACTTAGGTTGACTTGACGAGCCTAGCATGTACAGACATGGCCTCGGAACACAGAAGACCGAAAGGTCGAGCATGAGTCGTATAGAAGATACGATCAACATGAAGATGTTCACCGATGTTGACTAGTCCGTCTCACGTGATGATCGGACACGGTCTAGTTTAACTCGGATCATGTAATACTTAGATGACTAGAGGGATGTCTAATCTAAGTGGGAGTTCACTAATAATTTGATTAGTTGAACTTAATTATCATGAACTTAGTCTAAAATCTTTGCAATATGTCTTGTAGATCAAATGGCCAACGTAGTCCTCAACTTCAACGCGTTCCTAGAGAAAACTAAGCTGAAAGACGATGGCAGCAACTATACGGACTGGGTCCGGAACCTGAGGATCATCCTCATAGCTGCCAAGAAAGATTATGTCCTACAAGCACCGCTTGGTGACGCACCCGTTCTCCCTGCAGAACAAGATGTTATGAACGCTTGGCAGGCACGTTTCGATGACTACTCCCTCGTTCAGTGCGGCATGCTTTACAGCCTAGAGCCGGGGCTCCAAAAGCGTTTTGAGAGACATGGAGCATATGAGATGTTCGAAGAGCTGAAAATGGTTTTCCAAGCTCATGCCCGGGTCGAGAGATATGAAGTCTCCGACAAATTCTTCAGCTGTAAGATGGAGGAAAACAGTTCTGTCAGTGAGCACATACTCACTATGTCTGGGTTGCATAACCGCTTGACTCAGCTGGGAGTTAATCTCCCGGATGATGCGGTCATTGACAGAATCCTCCAGTCGCTTCCACCAAGCTACAAGAGCTTTGTGATGAACTTCAATATGCAGGGGATGGAAAAGACCATTCCTGAAGTATTTGCTATGCTGAAATCAGCAGAGGTAGAAGTCAGGAAGGAACATCAAGTGTTGATGGTCAATAAAACCACTAAGTTCAAGAAAGGCAAGGGTAAAAAGAACTTCAAGAAGGACGGCAAGGAGGTTGCCGCGCCCGGCAAGCAAGCTGCCGGGAAGAAGCCAAAGAATGGACCCAAGCCCGAGACTGAGTGCTTTTATTGCAAGGGAAGCGGTCACTGGAAGCGGAACTGCCCTAAGTACTTAGCGGATAAGAAGGCCGGCAAAACGAAAGGTATATGTGATATACATGTAATTGATGTGTACCTTACTAGTGCCCGTAGTGGCTCCTGGGTATTTGATACCGGTGCAGTTGCTCACATTTGTAACTCAAAGCAGGGGCTGCGGAATAAGCGGAAACTGGCAAAGGACGAGGTGACGATGCGCGTCGGGAATGGTTCCAAGGTCAATGTGATCGCCGTCGGCACGCTACCTCTGCATCTCCCTTCGGGATTAGTTTTAAACCTTAATAATTGTTATTTAGTGCCAGCTTTGAGCATGAACATTGTATCGGGATCTCGTTTAATTCGAGATGGCTACTCTTTTAAATCTGAGAATAATGGTTGTTCCATTTTTATGAGAGATATGTTTTATGGTCATGCTCCTATGGTGAATGGTTTATTCTTTATGAATCTCGAACGTGATGCTACACATGTTCATAATGTGAGTACCAAAAGAAGTAAGGTTGATAATGATAGTCCCACATACTTGTGGCACTGCCGCCTTGGTCACATAGGTGTCAAACGCATGAAGAAGCTCCATGCTGATGGACTTTTAGAGTCTCTTGATTATGAATCATTTGACACGTGCGAACCATGCCTTATGGGTAAAATGACCAAGACTCCGTTCTCAGGAACAATGGAGCGAGCAACCGACTTATTGGAAATCATACATACTGATGTGTGCGGTCCGATGAGTGTTGAGGCTCGCGGTGGCTATCGTTATGTTCTCACCCTCACTGATGATTTAAGTAGGTATGGGTATATCTACTTAATGAAACACAAGTCTGAAACCTTTGAAAAGTTCAAGGAATTTCAGAGTGAGGTTGAAAATCAACGTGACAGGAAAATCAAGTTTCTACGATCAGATCGTGGAGGAGAATACTTGAGTCACGAGTTTGGGGCACACTTAAGAAAATGTGGAATAGTTTCACAACTCACGCCGCCTGGAACACCTCAGCGTAATGGTGTGTCCGAACGTCGTAATCGCACTCTGTTAGATATGGTGCGATCTATGATGTCTCTTACCGATTTACCGCTTTCTTTTTGGGGCTATGCTTTAGAGACTGCCGCATTCACTTTAAATAGGGCTCCGTCGAAATCCGTTGAGACGACACCGTATGAATTATGGTTTGGGAAGAAACCTAAGCTGTCGTTTCTAAAAGTTTGGGGATGCGATGCTTATGTCAAGAAACTTCAACCTGAAAAGCTCGAACCCAAGTCGGAAAAATGCGTCTTCATAGGATACCCAAAAGAAACTATTGGGTACACCTTCTACCTCAGATCCGAAGGCAAGATCTTTGTTGCCAAGAATGGGTCCTTTCTGGAGAAAGAGTTTCTCTCGAAAGAAGTAAGTGGGAGGAAAGTAGAGCTTGATGAAGTATTACCTCTTGAACCGGAAAATGGCGCAACTCAAGAAAATGTTCCTGAGGTGCCTGCACCGACTAGAGAGGAAGTTAATGAAAATGATCAAGATACTTCTGATCAAGCCCCTACTGAAATTCGAAGGTCCACAAGGACACGTTCCGCACCAGAGTGGTACGGCAACCCTGTCTTGGAAATCATGCTGTTAGACAATGGTGAACCTTCGAACTATGAAGAAGCGATGGCGGGCCCGGATTCCGACAAATGGCTGGAAGCCATGAAATCCGAGATAGGATCCATGTATGAAAACAAAGTATGGACTTTGACTGACTTGCCCGTTGAGCGGCGAGCCATAGAAAATAAATGGATCTTTAAGAGGAAGACAGACGCGGATGGTAATGTGACCATCTATAAAGCTCGGCTTGTCGCTAAGGGTTATCGACAAGTTCAAGGGGTTGACTACGATGAGACTTTCTCACCGGTAGCGAAGCTGAAGTCCGTCCGAATCATGTTAGCAATTGCCGCATTCTATGATTACGAAATATGGCAAATGGACGTCAAAACGGCATTCCTTAATGGTTTCCTTAAGGAAGAATTGTATATGATGCAGCCGGAAGGTTTTGTCGATCCTAAGAATGCTGACAAAGTGTGCAAGCTCCAACGCTCGATTTATGGGCTGGTGCAAGCATCTCGGAGTTGGAACATTCGCTTTGATGAGATGATCAAAGCGTTTGGGTTTACACAGACTTATGGAGAAGCCTGCGTTTACAAGAAAGTGAGTGGGAGCTCTGTAGCATTTCTCATATTATATGTAGATGACATACTTTTGATGGGAAATGATATAGAACTCTTGGACAGCATCAAGGCCTACTTGAATAAAAGTTTTTCAATGAAGGACCTTGGAGAAGCTGCTTATATATTAGGCATCAAAATCTATAGAGATAGATCGAGACGCCTCATAGGTCTTTCACAAAGCACATACCTTGATAAGATATTGAAGAAGTTCAATATGGATCAATCCAAGAAGGGGTTCTTGCCTGTGTTGCAAGGTATGAAATTGAGCTCAGCTCAATGTCCGACCACGGCAGAAGATATAGAAGAGATGAGCGTCATCCCCTATGCCTCAGCCATAGGTTCTATTATGTATGCCATGCTGTGTACCAGACCTGATGTAAACCTTGCCGTAAGTTTGGTAGGAAGGTACCAAAGTAATCCCGGCAAGGAACACTGGACAGCGGTCAAGAATATCCTGAAGTACCTGAAAAGGACTAAGGAAATGTTTCTCGTTTATGGAGGTGACGAAGAGCTCGTCGTAAAGGGTTACGTCGACGCTAGCTTCGACACAGATCTGGATGACTCTAAGTCACAAACCGGATACGTGTATATTTTGAATGGTGGGGCAGTAAGCTGGTGCAGTTGCAAGCAAAGCGTCGTGGCGGGATCTACATGTGAAGCGGAGTACATGGCAGCCTCGGAGGCAGCACATGAAGCAATATGGGTGAAGGAGTTCATCACCGACCTAGGAGTCATACCCAATGCGTCGGGGCCAATCAAGCTCTTCTGTGACAACACTGGAGCTATTGCACTTGCCAAGGAGCCCAGGTTTCACAAGAAGACAAGGCACATCAAGCGTCGCTTCAACTCCATTCGTGAAAATGTTCAAGATGGAGACATAGAGATTTGTAAAGTACATACGGACCTGAATGTAGCAGATCCGTTGACTAAACCTCTCCCTAGAGCAAAACATGATCAACACCAGAATTCCATGGGTGTTCGATTCATCACAATGTAACTAGATTATTGACTCTAGTGCAAGTGGGAGACTGTTGGAAATATGGCCTAGAGGCAATAATAAAAGCATTATTATTATATTTCCTTGTTCATGATAATTGTCTTTATTCATGCTATAATTGTGTTATCCGGAAATCGTAATACATGTGTGAATAACAGACATCAACATGTCCCTAGTGAGCCTCTAGTTGACTAGCTCGTTGATCAACAGATAGTCATGGTTTCCTGACTATGGACACTGGATGTCATTGATAACGAGATCACATCATTAGTATAATGATGTGATGGACAAGACCCAATCCTAAACATAGCACAAGATCGTATAGTTCGTTTGCTAGAGTTTTCCAATGTCAAGTATCTTTTCCTTAGACCATGAGATCGTGTAACTCCCGGATACCGTAGGAGTGCTTTGGGTATGCCAAACGTCACAACGTAACTGGGTGACTATAAAGGTAGACTACGGGTATCTCCGAAAGTGTCTGTTGGGTGACATGGATCAAGACTGGGATTTGTCACTCCGTATGACGGAGAGGTATCACTAGGCCCACTCGGTAATGCATCATCATAATGAGCTCAGAGTGACCAAGTGTCTGGTCATGGGATCATGCATTACGATACGAGTAAAGTGACTTGCCGGTAACGAGATTGAACGAGGTATTGGGATACCAACGATCGAATCTCGGGCAAGTAACATATCGATAGACAAAGGGAATAGCGTACGGGGTTGATAGAATCCTCGACATCGTGGTTCATCCGATGAGATCATCATGGAGCATGTGGGAGCCAACATGGGTATCCAGATCCCGCTGTTGGTTATTGACCGGAGAGTCGTCTTGGTCATGTCTGCTTGTCTCCCGAACCCGTAGGGTCTACACACTTAAGGTTCAGTTATGCTAGGGTTGTAGGGATATGTATATGCAGTAACCCGAATGTTGTTCGGAGTCCCGGATGAGATCCCAGACGTCACGAGGAGTTCCGGAATGGTCCGGAGGTAAAGATTTATATATGGGAAGTCCTGTTTCGGGCATTGGGACAAGTTTCGGGGTTATCGGTATTGTACCGGGACCAC
The DNA here is from genome assembly GCF_018294505.1 of Triticum aestivum. Lineage (NCBI taxonomy): Eukaryota > Viridiplantae > Streptophyta > Magnoliopsida > Poales > Poaceae > Triticum > Triticum aestivum. Next base: position 213,573,967 of record NC_057813.1, on the reverse strand, counting down.
CGGAAGGGTCCCGGGGGTCCACCGGGTGGGTCCACCTGTCCCGAGGGGGCCACATGGGCTGTAGGGGGTGCGCCTTGGCCTAATGGGCCAAGGGCACCAGCCCCACATAGGCCCATGTGCCTAGGGTTTGAAGGGGGAAGAGTCCTAGGAGGGGAAGGCACCTCCTAGGTGCCTTGGGGGGGAGGGAAACCCCCCTTGGCCGCCGCACCCCCTAGGAGATTGGATCTCCTAGGGCCGGCCACCCCCCTTGGCCCTCCTATATATAGTGGGGGAGAGGAGGGACTTCATACCTGAACGCCTTGGCCTTTGGTTGCCTCCTTCTCCCTCCCCAACACCTCCTCCACCTCCATAGTGCTTAGCGAAGCTCTGCCGGAGTACTGCAGCTCCATCAACACCACGCCGTCGTGCTGCTGCTGGTGCCATCTCCCTCAACCTCTCCTCCCTCCCTTGCTGGATCAAGAAGGAGGAGACGTGGCTGTTCCGTACGCGTGTTGAATGCGGAGGTGCCGTCCGTTCGGCGCTGGTCATCGGTGATTTGGATCACGTCGAGTACGACTACATCATCACCGTTCTTTTGAACGCTTCCGCTCACGATCTACAAAGGTATGTAGATGCATCTAATCACTCGTTGCTAGATGAACTCCTAGATGATCTTCGTGAAACGAGTAGGAAATTTTTTGTTTTCTGCAACGTTCCCCAACAGAAAGCACGGTCTCTCTTCAAGTTGTAAGCGTACGGTCTTCATGTTCCGGCAGTGCTTTGTCGTCCAGAACTTAATCGTCGTCAAAAAATTAGAGGGAGGAGCTTAGAACCACAATTGGCTTCTAGATATGAGGATTAGAGGATCTAGGTCAAACTCTAATTGATCAATTAGAACCAACTAGAACTAGAGGACTAGAGGAGGCTCCAAAACTTGTGTAGAGAAAAGGTGCAAAAGTCTCTAGTATATATAGGTTAGAGGGGAGAGGAGGGGGCGCCACAAGGAGGGGAAGGGGAGTCCTTCCCCACCCCAACTCGGTCTCCCTTATAGGGAAAGGGGGACGCCTCCCCTCTTGGGCCCTTGTGGCCCAAGTTGCCTTCCACCTCTTGGCCTAAAACATCCATTCATATCTAATTAATTATAAAAGACTCCTAACATTTATTAGAGTGTTTTATTATTAATTTAACATCCCCGAAAACATTTTTCATCTATATTTTTTTTATTGATAATATCCGGTATTGCCCGATAAACTCTGAAACCCTTCCAGCGACCCCAAAACGCTTTTGGTTCCTCTCGAAACTATTTTGAATATTAACAAAACTATTTCACGAATAAATCCTTGTCACCCCCGTCCTACTAACACTCAGCAAATCGTGATTACCTTAAGCTTGTGACCCTGTAGGTTCGGTAAAACATAGACATGAACAAAACCCCTTTGGTCAATGACCAATAACGGAACCGTGGACATCCATATCGATCCCTATGAGTACACGAATGCCATTTGAGTGAACCTTTGGTTATCATGTGTTATTTCCTTTGCTTCACGATACTTCACAAAACCCGAGGTGAGATCTATCGGTATCCTCTTGAGTCATACACATGCTCATTATACCGTTATCCTCGTTACCGATTTTGTTCTTCTTTCTCGTTGAAATATCCAGGCATCCCTGTGACATAGTTACCTATGTTTGGCAAGACGATGATGGATGTCGTCACAATGAGAGGGCCCTAAGAATATCTCTCCATCGTCGAAGGAGCAAATTCCAATCTTGAGCTATCTAGTCTCTTGTCAAACTTTCGGATGAACCCATAAGTTATTGTTATGTGTCGGGTGGTTGGTGCGACATATGGCAAAGGATGGCTAATCATTGTGGGAGCTAGTAAGACATTGTGGTGCTTGGAAACGGGATAAGGCGTAAGCATGCACGCCGGTGAATCTTACCCAGGTTCGAGGCTCTCTTAGGATATAACACCCCTAGTCCTGCTCTGCGGGGTCTTTGCATGATCACTAGATCGACAAGTAGCTACAAGTTGCTCCTTGAGCTGTTCGGCTAGAGGAGGAAGAAGGGCAAGGCTAGCTCTACTCCTCTCTCTATATGTGTGTGTGAAACTCTAAGCGGCCAACCATTTGCATTGGTGCCCTGGGGGGTTTATATAGGCCTACCCCCAGGGGTACAATGGTAATCCGGCCAGGTGTAGGCTCTGGCCGTCACTGTCTATGGTCGCCGGCTGCTCCGTCGGCCGCTGGGGCCCGTCGCCTGGTGGGTCCCGCCGGCTGCCGGGCTCTCGGCCGACAGGTTGGGCCCATCGCCTGTGGGCCCTGTCGGCTGCTCATCACCATGGCCTCGCCCCTGATGATGATGGCTTGGTCGGGGAGAGCATGGCTACAGTACCGCCGCCTGGTGGGCGTTCATTATAGACACACCCCGTCTTATTTGGTTAATGGCGCACAAACTTCTAGGGAAAGGGTGGGCCGGCTGTTGGGAGCCGGCCTCCTCCTATGCCGACTGGTCTAGGCATGCCGCCTTGTGATGTCTCACAGGTAGGTAGGGCCCGCCGCCTATGGGCCGTACCGACAGCCCATCGTGGGAGCATGGCTACTCTGCCATGGGTAATGTCATGGTCAGCATGGCTGCAGTGCCGCGCCGGGCTAGGGATGGCCGCCCGATACGCTGCACTGTGGCCACGCCCGCTCCGGGATTCGGGGGTGGCAGGCTGCGCTGTAGCCACGCCTGTCTTGTCGCCATTATGTGGGTGCAAACTTTGAGGGTGCATGGGTTGGCCGCCTGTTAGGTGTCGGCCACTCTGGTGGCCGCCTGCTAGGAGTCGGCCCACTTTGGGGCCGCTCTCTAGGCCTTGCCACCTTCCTGTAGACGGCCGCTTGGACCAGCCGGCCACAAAAAGGCGGCCCTCTGCCTTGGATGCTTGAGGGGCGCAGCCGGCCCCGATGTCTTGAATCATCATGGGGAGCAGGTGAGGCTACCCGTGGTCATTTACTCCGACAGTAGTCCCCGAAGCTGGTGCGGCATTGCGGCTGAAAAGGCAAGAGGCCTTAGCAGCTTCCTACTTTGAAGAGCCAACATCTAGGAGTCAGCCACGATCAGGCACACCGTCTTGATGATTTCAAAACATGAAGGCGGGAGCCAGATGGCACGCATGCCTGGCGTCGAGCCGGCCGCCCGTTGTCCACGCGCCACGCGACGCCTGTCGGCTGGACCAGCCTGCCAGCCCACGTGCGCGACGGGACGTCGCCGCAGGCTGGCCCCGCCACTATCATGCCTCGGCCCACACGCGGATCTGCTGTGGCTGAGGCGGACGTTGGCATTCCGGGCGCGGTTAATGCACACCGTTATCGCGCGATAAACGCGGGGTCGTGGGGATGTGGGCGCAGTTAATCCCACGACCCCCACGCCCCGCCCCCTCGGCTACGCCGCCTGGGGCTATAAGTAGGGGGGAGGGGAGCGGCAGACGCACGCGCGCCCTCCTCCTCCTTCACCATCTTCTTCTTCCTTTCTCCTCGCTGCTGTTGCTACTCCGCCGCGGGTCCGCATACTCGTCACCGCATCGCCCCTTCGTCAAGCTTCGAGTGCCCATGGCGTGCTCCGGAGCATGGGACGGCTCCAACGTCCACGAGGACCACATCACTTTCCTCCACCGAACGTGGCGGCTGCCCAGCGAGGATTACGTGAAGGTACGCCTGGCGCCCGAGAGGGAGATCTCGCTGGCACCGGAGGAAGGCGAGCGCGTCATCTTCCGATCGCACTGCCTGCGTGGCTTCGACTTGCCAGCGAGCGGCTTCCTGCGCTCCTTCCTCCAGTTCTATGGCCTCGAGCCGCACCACCTCACGCCAAACACGGTGGTGCTGTTGTCAGCCTTCATCACCCTCTACAAAGGCTACCTCGGCATCCTCCCCACCCTCGAGCTCTGGGGCGAGTTCTTCTACACGAAGCTCGGCACCTACACCAAGGGGAAGGCGGCGTAGTGCGGCACCTTCATCGAGGTGCGGAGGCCAGCTGCCGACAACCCCTTCCCATCCATGAGCTTGACGTAGTCAGTCAAGCTATGGCAATAGTCGTACTTCTACGTCAATAACGTCCATCCGTCGGCCGACTTCGTCAGCCTGCCGGCCTATGCAGCCGGCCCGCCGGCTGAACCCCGCTCCAATTGGGCGTAGCGACCAAAGACGCCGTCGGCGTCTCTGCCGCTATCGTCGAGTGGATCAAGGTGATGATGAGGATGGAAGGCCTCACGGGGGTGGACCTGCTGACCACCTTCGTGGCGCGCTAGGTGCTCCCCCTTCAAGGCTGGCCTCACATGATATGCCAGATGAGCGGGCACGAGGACCTGTGCCGGATGAGCACCAACGAGATGCCACACGCGGAGGTGGCTCACCTAGTGAACCATATCTCGAACTGCAAGCTCCCGGCGAAGGAGTGGCAGTTCGGCAAGGAGCCATACTCGCGCGCGCATCTGCTGCCTGCGGTAAGTCTTCACTCCTTCTCTTTTCTTTTTAGTTGCCAGGTTCTCATCTGCCGTCTAACGAGTCGGCCATGAAGCAGAACTCCATCATCCAGTCGGCAGCCGACGCCGCGGGGCAGAACCATGAATATCTCCCCGACCGAGTGATGAGTGACGTGGACGACCCCGACTTGGGGGCGGCTGCCCTAAAAGAAGATGACGCCACGGGTGGTGGCGGTGGAGCAGACGGCTCCGGAGGTGGAGGCGGCCTCGACGACTGGCCAGATGACGACGACGAGGAGAACGCGCCGTGTTGCCAGCTGGCCACTGACCGGGCGGGCGTGAGCTTATCAGCCGTGCCGGCTCCCCCAAGCGGCGCACAGAAACGCCGGGCCGCGCCGTTGAAGTACGGTAGCCAGCCGAAGAAGCCCAGGGGCTCGGCGGCGGCGACCAAGCGGGAGGAGGTGGCTGCAAAGGCGAACCGCTTTCGAAAGGCCGTGAAGGAGACCCCAACGGTATCTGTGTAAGCATTTTGAATCCTTCTCGCGTCCTTTCTTCTTTTTTCTTGCAAACGCCATTCTGAACTCTTTTTCCTTTTGCTTGATCAGGGCTTCGCTCTCTCTTGAGCGGTCTATCGCCGCCTCCATGGTTGGGACGACGGAGGGTTCTGCCAACACCCGCCGCGTAGACCCATGCGCCGAGCTCCAGACGGTGACGGAGAAGAACGCGCAGGAGGCATCGAGGAGCAAGAGGTGGAGCGGCAGAAGGCGGCGGCGGCCAAGGCGACACAGGAGGAGGCGGACGAGGCCACAAAGGCACGATCCGATGCCGTGGCCAAGGCCCAGGCGGACGCCACGGCCAAGGCACTGACGGAAGACGCCGCACATGGCCAAACCATGCAGATCGTCATCCCCCTCTGCGCCGTGCCACCCGCACCCAAAGACATGGCAGCGCCTGAAGGAGCCGGCGGCGACCAGCCGGCCATGGAGAGGGAGGGGGTGACGACATCGCCCTAGGGGCGGATGTGCCTCCGCCGGTGTCAACCGTCAAGGACCAAGGCGGCCGGCCCAACGCACCACCGACGCCGCCGGCTGGCGGCGGACTGGTGGACCCCACGGTCCGCTCTCCGGCACATCGGCGTGCGGAGAAGGCGGCCTTGGCGCCACAGCTGCAGGAGGCCAGGGGCGCAAGCTCGTCGGCCCTAGAGCTGGAGGCCGCCAGCATCGGCTTGCCGGAATGGATGCCTGGGGGCGGGACAGTCGTGCTAAACATGGCTGCACAAGACGTTCGGGCTTGGCTCCAGGCTCAGGCTGCCGCCCTCCATAACTACAACCAGGAGTTCCTGGCGTCGCGAACGACCATCCGAGTATGCTTCTTGCTTCTTGTTTCTTATTCCCGTATTATTCCGTGGGGGCGTGTCAGCGCACCCACTGGGTTTAGTCCCGAGTTTTGAGCCGGCTGCTGAGCAGGCGGCCTGGAACTTTCCAGTAGTTTCGGGTGCTAACTTGCTTTCTTTCCTGTTCGTCTTTGTTACAGGATTATCATAATCTCCACGTGGCCGCCTTCAACTCCCATGTCCGGGAGCTGGCCCATAAGACTGCCGACTTGTCTGAGAGCCGGAGTAAGCACCCCGCCTTCTCTCTATCGCGGGGGGCGCGTTAGCGCACCTGCTGGGTGTAGTCCCCGAGATCCGGGTCGACTGCTGAGCAGTCGGGCTGGATCTCTCTCGGTACTTCCTTCTTTCTTGCTTTCTGACCGTCTTTCTTTGCTATCTTTGTAGAGGCCAATGCCTCCTTGCAGCAGCAGTTGGGGGAGTCCCAAACCGCGCTGCGTGCCAAGGAGGAGGAGTGCATCAAGGTGGCCCAGGAGCGCGACCTCCTGGCCAAGAAGTTGGCTGATCAGGAGGAGCTTCACAAGGCGGCCCTTCAGGCAGCGAAGGACAGCGAGACCACCCTCCAGGCCGAGTACGAGACCCAGGCAGTGAACTGGGCCGATGCGGAGAGGGCGCTGAACGTCGGCTATGGCCGGATCGAGGACATGGTCGACATGAGTTGTTTTCCTCTTCTTTCCTTCGTCTGCCTCCTGTTATGTGGTCCGTCTTCTGACTTTATATTTTCTTTTTTCATCTTGCGTAGAGTACTTCCCTGGCTACGCCGTCATCGCCAACCAAGCCATTGAAGCCAACCACGAAGAGCGGAGGCAGGCTGGCGCAGAGATCGCGCCGAACTCCTGCCAGATGCTCGACGAGCAGCTCCTTGCCATCTAGGCTCGTCCCCAGCCGGCTCATCGGATGCTCCGCCGGCTGCAGCATGTCGGGGCCCAGGTGGTCTCCGCCCTCTGGCTAGGCGTCCAGGCTTCGCGCACCCCCAGTCGGACTGCCGATTGGCTGGATGTGGCAGTCGGCCGCTTAGAGGCGTGGAAGGCCTCCTCGGCCCAGGCAGGCGCCAGGCGGGCCTTGGAGTTCATCAGGGCGTGGTACCCTGGGCTAGATCTAGCCCAATTGGCCACGTTCCGGCAGGAGGCCAATGAGGAGATGGTGGCAGTGAGGCCTGCTCTTATTTATCGTGCCGCGGTGATCACCGACTACACCGACACCAGCATCTTTGTCCCTGAGCTGAACGAAGAGGGTGCCGAGCTGTCGCCCGACTCATTCGGGCTGAACCCGAAAGATGGCAAGGACCCAGCGGAGGAAATCTCCTCCAGCGACGAGGGCGAAGATGAGGAGAGCGAGGATGGTGAAGACGCCGCGCCGGAGGGCGGAGCGGACGGCCAACCTCCACTCAATCGTGCCTCAAGCAATGAGCCGCGTGTGAGCGCATCGACTGCTGCTAGGGACGACCAAGCTGAGACTCGCCAACCGACCACTCCACCAGCCGGCGCCGCCGACTCCACCAACCTGCTGGACCTGCTGCGCCCTTGGACTAGGCGGCCAATTTATCTTTATTTTTTCCTGCCTAGAAGCCTTTTGAACAATACTTGTTAAATTCGCGCAGTTCCACCCACTGGGGGTGTATTCAAACTATGTTGAATTCTGGCTTGAAAGCCTTGCTTTATGTAAATATTATTCCGCACGTGTTGTGCTTGCGCTCAATTCTGACTTGTCTTGCTTTTTGATCCTTTTTGGCTTTTTCCTTTGCCGCCCTCCCTTGGGTGCTGTCTTGCCAATCAGGCGGCCACTCTACGGACCATGACTAGGTCAAGTACTTAGCCGTTTGGGAGGACAAGTACTTCAGCCTTTAGGCTGTAGCAAGGTAAGTGAGAAGCCGGCCGGCCGGCTGCTCAGCAGCCGGTCGGCAAGGCGGGAAGTCGGCTTATGTTATGTAAGTGTGTTGGTCCTTAGCCATTTTTCTTGTGGGCACTGTTTCTTGCCTTTGACTCTTGCCAGCCGGACAACCGCTGTGCGAGCTGCGGCTTGTGGCAAGAGAGGGCTTAGATGCCGGCACATTACTTGTCCGACTGCAGGTAGCACTAACATAATGCAAGGCGGCAAGCCCCCGGGCCAACTGGTCAAACCCGGTGCAAGGCGAGAAAATGTAGTAACACATTCTTAGGAATAAAACTTATCATATATATAAAAGGGCAGTCCCCGAGTGCGCCTCGGGGGACCCGATGTCTTGTACTTAATACAAAATATAGCGTGGTACATACTGCATCAACTGTAAATCTTCAAAGGAGATTTGCGTTCCACGGACATTCTGACTCCTTGCCGGAGTCGTCCCTCTTGCATGCTCTGGGCTTCTGTGCGTCAATTAGGTAGTAGGAGTCGTTGCCCAAGGCCTTGCTGAGACGAAGGGGCCTTCCCAAGGGGCCGGGAGCTTGTGCTGGTCGGCTGTTCGCTGGATCAGTCGAAGCACAAGGTCACCCTCTTGGAAGGATCTTGGCTTGACCTTTCGACTATGGTAGCGGTGGAGGCTCCGCTGGTAGATGGTGGACCGACTGAGTGCCAACAGCCGGCCCTCTTCCAGTAGATCGACACCGTCTTCTCGTGCTTCCTTCGCCTCCGCCTCTGTGTACATGGTGACGCGAGGTGAGTCAAACTCGATGTTAGTTGGGATGACAACCTCGACACCATACACAAGGAAGAAGGGAGTGAAGCCGGTTGACTTGTTTGGAGTGGTGCACAGGCTCTAGAGGACGACCGACAGCTCGTCGATCCAGCAGTCGGCCGAGCGCTCTAGTGGCTCGACCAGTCATGACTTGATGTTAGAGAGGATGAGGCCGTTTGCTCGCTCAACTTGGTCGTTTGACTGCGGATGGGCAACGGACGCTAAGTCCAGTCGGATGCCCCGCGTCACGCAAAAATGGGCCAATGCTCCCTTGGAAAAATTTGTGCTATTGTCGATGATGATGTTGGGCGGTATGCCGTACCGGGTGGTGATATTTGTGATGAAGGTCATAGCGGTCGGCCCATTCAACTTCTTGATTGGCTTTGCTTCAATCCACTTGGTGAATTTGTCGATGGCGACAAGCAGATGAGTCATGCCACCGTGTGCCGTCTTGAATGGGCCCACCATGTCCAGCCCCTAGACGGCAAAGGGCCAGGTGAGGGGGATGGTCTTGAGTGCAGAAGCCGGCAGGTGTTGCTTGGAACTGAATACTTGGCACCCCTTGCAGTGTTTGACTAGGTCCTTGGCGTCTTCTAAAGCAGTCGGCCAGAAGATGCCGTGGCGGAAATCTTTGGCAACAAGTGATCTTGAGGCCGCGTGGTGGCTGCATTCGCCTTGGTGGATATCTTTGAGGATCGCCATGCCTTTCTCTGGCTCTACGCAACGTTGGAAGACTCCAGTCACGCTGTGCCTCACGAGCTCTCTGTTTACTATTGTGTAGGCTCCTGCCCGATGCTGAACTTATCGGGCCAAGATCTCATCAGCCAGAAGCTCTCTGTTCACCAGAAAGTTGAGGATGGGCTGCGCCCATGATGGAGCTACGACTTCTTCTACTATCATCACGACCACTGCAACTAGGGCAGTTGGGCTGGGAGGTGGTGGGTTGGAGTCGGCCACCACCTGTTGTGTCATTGAAGCCCCCAGGCCGACTGCTGCAGTCCCCGGGCCGGGTTCTGAAGTCCCTGGGCCGGGTGCGACTGCCGCAGTCCCTGAGTCGCCTGCTAAAGTCCCCGAGCCGGCTGCTGAGGTCCCCAAGTCGGATCCGACTGCTTCGGGGTCGGCCGGCACGAAGATGGAATCTGATTCCGGCGAAGGCTTGATAGACGACTTGAGGAGGCACTGAAGGGAGATGCCGGCTGGTATTGCTTGTTGGGTGGAGCCGATTCGTGCTAGGGCATCTGCTTGCTCATTGTCGGCCTGTGGCACGTGAAGGAACTCGCACCCTTCGGAATATCCGCTGAGTTGCTGGACGAGGAAGCGGTAGCTTGCCATGTTTGCATCTTTGGCGTCCCAGTCGCCGGACGACTATTGGACCACCAAATCCGAGTCGCCGTAGCATAGGACCCGGCGGATGCCGCGTTCTTTGGCCAACCGGAGCCCATGTACGAGCGCCCCGTACTCGGCCACATTGTTGGAGGCGGCAAAGTGGATTTGTAATGCATATCTAAGCTTGTCACCTTTTGGAGAGGTGAGGACGATGCCGGCTCCCAAACCGATGCGCATCTTGGAGCCATCAAAGTGCATCCGCCAATGGGTGGAGTCCGGCGCTGGCGTCAGGTAATGGGTCTCGGCCTAGTTGACGAGGAAGTCGACCAGCACTTGGGACTTGATGGTGGTGTGAGGTTGCTAGAAGATGGTGTATGGAGCCAGCTCGATGGCCCACTTGCCCACCCGGCCTAAAGCATCTCGGCTGCCCATGATCTCAGCAAGTGGGGCGGTGCAAACAACCGTGATGGGGTGTTCTTGAAAGTAGGGCTTGAACTTCTTGGCGGCAAAGTACACGCCGTAACACATCTGCTGGTAGTGGGGGTAGTTCTACTTTGAGGCCGACAATACTTCGCTCAAATAATACACAGGCCTCTGGACCAGTTGTGCCTTGCCGTCCTTTGGGCGCTGAACCACGATGATTGTGCTGACCACCCGGCTGGTTGCGGCAATGTAAAGGAGCATGGGCTCTTTGTTAGTCGGAGCCGCCAGGACAGGCGGCGTGGTCAACATCTTCTTCAATTGGTGAAAGGCTTCATCCGCCTGGTCATTCCACTCGAAGTGAATGGTTTTCTTCATGAGATAGTACAGGGGAAGAGCCTTCTCTCCCAGTCGACTAATGAAGCGACTAAGGGAAGCCAAGCACCCTGTGAAATTCTGGACATCTCGCAGCTGGGTGGGTATCTCCATCCTCTTGATGGCTTTGATCTTCACAGGGTTGCACTCAATGCCGCGTTCAGAGAGCAGGAAGCCAAGGAGCTGGCCGGCTGGTACTCCAAAGACGCATTTCTCATGGTTGAGCTTGATCTGAAAGCGGCACAGATTGTCAAATGTTTCCTTGAGGTCTTCCAGCAGGGTGCCGCGCTTCTCCGTCTTCACCACAATATTGTCTACATAGATGTGGGCATTTCTGTTGAGATGTTTGAGGAGACACTTCTGAATGCAACGCTGAAAAGTGACACCGGCATTTCTCAAGCCGAATGTCATAGTCAGGTAGCAGAAGGCTCCGAATGGTGTGATGAAGGCAGTCTTCAGGCGGCCGGCCGGGTCCACCTTAATATGGTGGTACCCTGAGTAGGCATCCAAGAAACTCAACAGCTCGCATCCGGCTATGGAGTCTATCACTTGGTCAATCCGAGGCAAAGCAAATAGATCTTTGGGGCAGGCCTTGTTGAGGCTGGTATAATCAATATACATGCGCCACTTGTTGTTCTTCTTCAGTACAAGGACTGGATTGGCAGGCCATTCTGGGAAGAACACTTCCATAATGAAACCGGCTGCTAGAAGCCAGGCTATCTCTTCACCAGGGCCGTCGATGAGGGTGGCCAAGGTGGGCGACTGCACAGGGCCCCCGAAAAAATGGGGCCCCCAAAATTATTTATCTTGCACTAATTACATTGCATGTCATGCATGATCTCTCCTTGGCCAATGATTTCTTTCCTTCTCTATGCACCCCTGCATACACGGGATTTCTTCCCTTGATTATCTCCCCTGCATGCACGTGATTTCTTACTACCTTGATTATCTCCCCTGCATGCACGAGATTCCTTTCCATCTCATGCGATATTTCCCACACAACTCCCTACTGCATACACCATTTAGTTCCGGATATTTTGGCACGTTAATTGCATGCCTGAGGATTAGGGATAGAAGAAAATCAGCATGGAGATCGCTCCATTCGTGGTGCCATATTTTTTAACGTAGACTTTTATTTAGTGTAAACAACCCTTCAAAGGGAATCAACGAGCTGATTCTAAAAAAAAGGAATCAACGAGCTGGAAATAAAAAATGATTGATATTTCAGAATTCCCTAAAGTTTAATACACAACAAATAATATGAAACAAAGGTCAATGGGAGCATGATTTTTTTAAATTTGAAGACGTATTTTATATTTGATGATCATATAACACAAATGTGTAACCAAGAGTACTTCACACCATGCGATCGGTTGCTCAGAAGAGTAATAAAATTTGGGGTGATATATGTCACGACAAGCGCGCATTACATGAATTGATAGGTGAACTGTAGCATAATTTATTTCTCGCACCGGGCCCCCAAATTTCTGGAGACGACCCTGCTCTTCACCAACAATTCTTCTCTTCTCCTCCGACAGTCGGCGGAGGGGTTGCTTGACTGGTTTTGCATCAGCTCTGATATGTAGCTTGTGCTCGACGAAATCTGTCAGAACACCCGGCATGTCCTTGGGGGACCATGCAAAGATATCCCGATTCTCACGGAGGAAATCAATGAGCTCGCTTTCCTATTTGCTGTCAAGGTTGGTTCCTACAAGGGCGAACCTCTCCGGGTGGTCCGGATCCAAAAGTATCTTCTTGGTTTCCTTGGCCGGCTGGAAGGAGCCCTGAGTCTCCGACTCCTTGGGGTTCGGTGACAGGTCCGACTGTTTGCCGGCCATGGCCACAACCCGGTCAAGGATCTTCTTCTCTGCAGCAATCACAAGGGACTCGGCAAGCCGGCTGCTTGCCACGGCACAAGCGGACGACTTCTTGTAGTCTCTAACTATGGTGATGATGCCCTTGGTGCTTGGCATCTTCATCTTGAGGTAGGCGTAGTGGGGTACAACCATGAACTTTGCCAGAGCAGGTCGGCCTAGTAATGCATGATAGGGGCTCTCCAGGTCCACTACTTCAAACCAAACTGCTTCGCGGCGGAAGTGATCTTTATCTCCGAAGAGGACATCTATCTTGATCTAGCCAGCAGGCGGAGGAGGCAGCAGCCCCTCGCCCTTGGAGATTCGAGTGAGCCAGTGGCACTTCCGTGTAGTGTGGTTGGACGGCTTCGCGTCGCTGTGGAACTTCCAGAGTGCATCAAGGGTCTGCTCATAGGAGAAGGCGGGCTACCAAGCCAGCTTGCCGCCTTTCTGACGCTTGGGTATGGGCTGCCCCTCCGGCTGCTGATCTTCAACTGTTGCCACCTGCCGACTGGTGGAACCCGGCATCGGGGCCTTGCGCTTGTTGTCGTTCTGCTGCGGGCGCCGACTGGTGTCGCCGACCGGCGTTCTGGGAGCCGGAGGGAGCACCTTCCCAGAGGCGTCCACCTGAAGCTCCGACTTCATCGAGGAGTCGGCAGTGGCGTACTTGTCTGCTATGATCAATAGCTCGTCGAGTGTAGCCGGCTCGTCGCAGAGGAGTCGGTGCTTGAGGAGGATGCCTTCTCTGCACCCGGCGGTGAAGTAGTCTATAGCTTGCACCTCGTGCACCCCTTCGCATGAGTTGCGGAGCTCGGCCCATCGTGTCAGGTAGTCGCGACTGGACTCGGTTGGGCCTTGGACGCATAGAGAGAGCTGGCGAGGCTTGGGCGCCCGCTTGTACGTGCTGGTGAAGTTGCGGATGTAGACTTCAGTGAAATCCACCCAGTTGTTGACGCTGTAGGGCTTGAGGCTGTTCAGCCAAGTAACTGTTCACACTGATCATGCTACTATTAAATACCTTATGGAAAAGAAAGATGCTAAACCTATACTTATTAGATGGGTTCCCTTTCTACAAGAATTTGATTTGCATGTTATTGATAGAAAGGGAGCTGAGAACCCCGTTGCAGACAACTTGTCTAGGTTAGAAAATGTTCTTGATGACCCACTACCTATTCATGATAGCTTTCCTGATGAACAATTGGTTGTCATAAATGCTTCTCATACTGCTCCGTGGTATGCTGATTATGCTAATTACATTGTTGCTAAATTTATACCACCTAGTTTCACATACCAGCAAAAGAAAAAGTTTTTCTATAATTTAAGACATTACTTTTGGGATGATCCACACCTTTATAAAGAAGGAGTAGATGGTGTTATTAGACGTTGTGTACCTGAGCATGAACAGGAACCGATCCTACGCAAGTGTCACTCTGAGGCATATGGAGGACATCACGCGGGAGATAGAACTGCACATAAGGTATTGCAATCTGGTTTTTATTGGCCTACTCTCTTCAAAGATGCCCGTAAATTTCTCTTGTCTTGTGATGAATGTCAAAGAATTGGTAATATTAGTAGACGTCAAGAAATGCCTATGAACTATTCACTTGTTATTGAACCATTTGATGTTTGGGGCTTTGATTATATGGGACCTTTTCCTTCCTCTAATGGATATACACATATTTTTAGTTTTTGTTGATTACGTTACTAAGTGGGTAGAAGCTACTCCAACTAGTAGTGTTGATCATAAGACCTCTATTAAGATGCTTAAATAAGTTATTTTTCTGAGGTTTGGAGTCCCTAGATACTTAATGACTGATGGTGGTTCACATTTTATTCATGCTGCTTTTCGTAAAATGCTTGCTAAGTATGATGTTAATCAGAGAATTGCATCTCCATACCATCCACAGTCTAGTGGTCAAGTAGAATTGAGTAATAGAGAGCTTAAATTAATCTTGCAAAAGACTATTAATAGATCTAGAAAGAATTGGTCCAAGAAACTTGATGATGCATTATGGGCATATAGAACTGCATATAAAAATCCTATGGGTGTGTCTCCGTATAAAATGGTTTATGGAAAAGCATGTCACTTACCTCTCGAACTAGAACATAAGGCATACTAGGACATTAAAGAGCTCAATTATGATTTCAAACTTGCCGGTGAGAAGAGGCTATTTGACATTAGCTCACTTGATGAATGGAGAACCTAGGCCTATGAGAATGCCAAACTGTTTAAAGAAAAAGTTAAAAGATGGCATGACAAAAAGATACAAAAGCGTGACTTTAATGTAGGTGATTATGTTTTGCTATACAACTCGCGTTTAAGATTTTTTGCAGGAAAACTTCTCTCTAAATGGTAAGGTCCTTACATTATCGAGGAGGTCTATCATTCTGGTGCCATAAAAATCAACAACTTCGAAGGCACAAATTTGAAGGTGGTGAACGGTTAAAGAATCAAACATTATATCTCAGGTAATCCCATAAATGTTGAAACCAATGTTATTGATACCGTAACCCCGGAGGACTACATAAGGGACACTTTCCAGAACGTTTCAGACTCCGAAAAGGAATAGGTATGTGGTATAATAAGTAAACCGACTCCAAAACAATTCTAATAGCAATTTTTCTCTGTTTTGGAATATTTAAGAAAATAGGAAAAATAAGAAGTAGTACTGAAAGGACACGAGGCGTCCACGAGGGTAGAGGGCACGCCCTACCCTGCTGGGTGCGCCCCTGCCTCGTGGGCACCTCGTGTGCCCTCCGGACTCTGTTTTCTTGAATGATACTTCTTTTGGTCGGTAAAAATTCATTATATAATCTCCCAAAGGTTTTGACCACCGTACCACGACAAAATCCTTTGCTTTTGTTTCGAGCTATTTTTCTGACAGATTTATATCAACATGAAGTCTTCAAGCGCCCCCAAGGACATGTTTTTCGAGAAGGTCATCAATCCCTACCTCGCAGAGGTGCTGCAACACCCTCAAACCATTGAGATGCGTGAGGGGGTGCTGCACATCCACAATGTTGAGGGACCAAGGAGGACCGGAAGCGTGGAGACAAGACTCAAAGCAATTGAGCAACAAGTTTTCAAGTGCCAAGGGATGGTGGAACACGGACTCAATGCCAACCACATGATGATCACGGAGTTCACCAATAACCACAAGCTGGATGCCAAGAACATCGGGGAGACCATCTTCAAGCTTCACGAGAAGACGAGCACCTCCAAGCCTAGATCTATGACCTACAAAACCAAAACTGTGAGTATGAATATAGATTCAAGGGTATGAGTTTGGCTGTAGATTTGAGGATCCCGGAGACTCGATCATCCTTCTATCATGGTGAGCATATGCCTTGGAAGATGGACGACAAGCCTACATCATCACCAACTCCATCATCACCACCTCCGAAGAAAGAAACATAATCACATGGGTATGGGCACTCCCCTTGGCAACTGCCAAGCTTGGGGGAGGTGCCCCGATATCGTATCACCATCACACTTCTATCTTTACTGTTGTTCTTAGTTTGATCCTTTTGGTTATATCTTGATCTAGTAGAATAAAGTTTAGTATGATTTAGCTTTGAGTTTTTGTGTTGATCCGTATCTATGTAATCGAGTCCATGAGCTATATATATTAAAGATTAGTTTTGAGTTGAGGGCTTTACTATCTTGCTATGATCTTGAGGGAATAAAAGAAAAAGAAAGAACAAAAAGAAACAAAAAGATCATATTGATCTTATGGAGAGTGATGACTTCACATATAAAGAGTATGATGAATAAAAGTGGTTGAGAGTTGACAAACATAGTTTTGGTCATCGTTGCAATTAATAGGAAGTAATAAAGAAAGAGAGGTTTTCACATATAAATATACTATCTTGGACATCTTTTATGATTGTGAGCACTCATTAAAATATGACACGCTAAAAAGTTGATGTTGGACAAGGAAGACAATGTAATGGGTTATGTTTTCTTATATCCGAAATAAATTATATTGTCATGGATCCTACTTGTGCTTCCAAACATCCTTGTGCTTGCATTTTGAGCTTGCATTTTCCCCTCATGCTAGCCAAATTCTTTGCACCAAATAGAGATACTACTTGTGCTTCCAAACATCCTTAAACCTAGTTTTTGCCATGAGAGTCCACCTTATCTACCTATGGATTGAGTAAGATCCTTCAAGTAAGTTGTCATTATTTCAAGCAATAAACATTGCTCTCTAAATATGTATGATCTATTAGTGTGGGGAAAATAAGCTTTATATGAGCTTGTGATATGGAAGAAATAAAAGCGATGGACTGCATAATAAAGGTCCCTATCACAAGTGGCAATATAAAGTGACATTCTTTTGCATTAAGATTTTGTACATCCAACCATAAAAGCACATGACAACCTCTGCTTCCCTTTGCGAAGGGCCTATCTTTTATTTTTGTCCTCTGCTTTATACAAGAGTCATGGTGATCTTCACCTTTCCTTTTTACACTTTATCCTTTGGCAAGCACTATGTGTTGGAAAGAGCCCGGCATATACATCCAATTGGATGTAGGTTTTCATAAAACATTATTGTTGACATTACCCTTGAGGTAAAAGGTTGGGAGGCAAAACTGTAAGCCCCTATCTTTCTCTGTGTCCGATTGAAACTTCATACCCATAAGTATCGCGTGAGTGTTAGCAATTGTGAAAGATTAAATGATAGTTGAGTATGTGGACTTGCTGAAAAGCTCTTATATTGACTCTTTCCGATGTTCTAATAAATTGCAATTGCTTCAGTGACTGAGATTATAGTTTGCTAGTTTTCAATGAAGTTTCTGATTCATACTTGACATTGTGAATAGATTGTTACTTTAAGCATAAGAGATCATATGACAGCATATATATTGCTACTCTAAGAATGATCATGATGCCCTCATGACCATATTTTATTTTATCGACACCTCTAACTCTAAACATGTGGACATATTTTTCAATATCGGCTTCCGCTTAAGGACAAGCGAGGTCTAAGCTTGGGGGAGTTGATACGTCCATTTTGCATCATGCTTTTATATCGATATTTATTGCATTATGGGCTGTTACTACACATTATGTCACAATACTTATGCCTTTTCTCTCTTATTTTACAAGGTTTACATGAAGAGGGAGAATGCTAGCAGCTGGAATTCTGGGCTGGAAAAGGAGCAAACATTAGAGACATTTTCTGCACAACTCCAAAAGTCCTGAAACTCCACGAAAGTCAGTTTTGGAATATATTAAAAATACTGGGCGAAGAAAGCACCAGAGGGGGGCCACCCACTGTCCACGAGGGTGGGTGTCGGATTTAGGGATCCGGCAACCCTTGAGAGGTTCGAACTCTGGGGTACGTGCAGAGATCTCAACCTGCCCAGCCTGCCTACTCGCGATCCTCCCTAGCCTAGCGCGTCGAGCTCAAGGAGACACAAAGACACAGAGATTTATACTGGTTCGGGCCACCATTGTGATGTAATACCCTAATCAAGTGTGGTGTGGTGGATTGCCTCGAGGGGCTATGGATGAACTAGTACAAAGGATGAACAAGCCTCAGGAGGTGAGGTGTTCTTCAGTTGGTGTGGTACTCTACTTGTTCTGATTTCGGTCCCTCCCCTATGGTGGTGGCTAAGTCCTATATATAGTGGCCTTGGTCCTCTCCCCAAATATGAGCGGGAAGGGATTCCACAACGGCGGGATTTGAAAGGGGACAAGTAGTATAGTCTATCCTGACAAAAGTAGTCTTCGCCTACGAAAAGCCTCTGGTCGTGACGCTGCGGTGGGCTCGTTGGTGACCTCTGTCCTGGCGTCTTGGCGGTCTTGGTCTTGTTGCACCAGAATGGAAACCTTTGGCTAATTCCTCGAGACTCCGTGCTTGTGGCTTGCCTCCCTTGCACCAAAGAGGAAACCTGCGCTCTGCGCCCACCTGGCGCCCGCCGGGCCTTGGTCGTCATGGCTCACGTCAGCTGAGCCTCATGAGGTAGCTGCATAGAACTCCCCACCCCTCAGGAGCCCTCCTGAGGAGGCCAATTCCTTTGGGGGTCTTGGCGTCGTCCGCCTCGCGAGGGTCTTGTGGTGTTGGTGTTGAAGCTGGGCCGTACCAGGACGTCGATGAAGCCACGTGGTGGGCTGCAGGCAGGCAGGGCTGGATACCCCCGAATCCAGGACGCCGACAGTAGCCCCCGGGCCCAAGGCGCGCTCGGACTTGGCTTCCAGGCGAAGCCAGAGGGCAAGGGCGGAGTGTCGTGGGCCCTATCGGCCTGCGGCCTTGAAGACATGTGGTGGTTGATGGGACGTGGGCGTCTCCACTTCTCCATGCCGCCTTGATATCCGGTAGACACAGCTGCCGCCCGTTGTTAGTGCAACTCGCCATTTGCAGTGTACCGTGCCCGGCTCTTGTTTCTTCCTTCCCAATCTTGCCGCCGCGTCCATAGATCCAGTGCCGGCGCCTTGCCCTCTCTTGGTATTCGCCATGGCTCCCAAGCCGAGGAAGAAGAAGGGGAAGCCACTCGCACCGGCCGGTCCCCCGCCAGCCTTGGAGCCAGCCCTTGAGCAGTCGATGGTAATCAACAAGGAGGGGCTGGACAAGGTTCGCCATGCGCTCGCCGCCGATTCCAATGAGGGGAGGGCGACGGCTGTCTGCCCTGCGTCTTGGCTTACCAGAGAGATGAGTGCCACCGAGATTCCCATCTATCTCCATGCTCTTCTTGCTGGGCTGATTCCTCCCTTCTCCTCATTCATCAATGCCGTGATGTTGCATTACCAGATCCATCTACTGCATCTGGACCCTCACTCCGTCATCCTCCTTGCTTTCTTTGACTATCTCTGCGAGGCCATGGTGGGCATCACTCCCTACGTGGCCTTGTTTCGCCATTTCTTCCTGCTCCGGTTGGTGGACGCCCGCCAATTCTCTGGGTGCGCGACCTTCGAAGCCGTGGCCGTGACCGCTGGCTCAGGGATCGACTTCG
Organism: Triticum aestivum; assembly: GCF_018294505.1. Taxonomy (NCBI): domain Eukaryota; kingdom Viridiplantae; phylum Streptophyta; class Magnoliopsida; order Poales; family Poaceae; genus Triticum; species Triticum aestivum. Next base: position 213,554,549 of record NC_057813.1, on the reverse strand, counting down.
AGCTTTCGCCTGTCGCGAAGGGATTCCGGAAGCAGTGGCTCCTGATGGACGCCCGCACATTCAGCCCCCTGCTCACGATTCCTGGGTCGCCGGCCTCGCCTAGCTCCGGCTGGTGCCATGAGAAGCTCACCGACCGGCGTCTTGCTTTTGTCTGGAAGAGGTTGGCGAGGCTCGGGGAACTGGAGGTGACGGCGCCAATGGTGGTGAAGGAATTCGTGAAGCAGCGCATTGCTCCTCTCCAGCGCCATGCTCGCCCGATGTGGGACTTCACATGCGCTGGGGATCTGATGAGGCTGCAGAAGCCGTCGCTTGCTGCTGATACCTTGAGCATGGTGCTCAAGCTCCTGACTGGCGAGCCTGAGCCTGCTGACCTTCCGGGGGTGGCTCCCTTCTCTATCTTTGCTCGAACAAGGAGGCCTTCGTCGGGAAGATGCCTCTGTTCGATGAGTGGGGGTTGCTTCCCGAGGGCATTGAGGGGCCCCATGAGAATCCCGTCTTCGTAGCTCCTCTCCACATCGACCCTGCCGCATGCGCCCCAAGTGTGGAGGCAGGGGGGCGCACGCCTCCATCAGCTGTCGAGAGCTCCTCCGGAGGCCTGGCCCCACTAGGGGCTCAGGAGTCTGAGGCTTCTGGGGCCCAGAAAAGAGTCGCGACAGAACCGGAGCCACCCCAAGCTCCGGAGGCAGGGGCTTCTGATGCCCGGGATGGTGGCTCCAGAGTGGCTGATGACGACGAGGAGCCCACCAACGACCCCGGAGCTGCGAGCCAGAAGGCATCTCCAGGTGCCCCAGGCCTTGGGACCCCTGCTTTGGACACCATGCCGAACACTGCCCCTCCTGAGGATCGCCCGTCGGGATCTGGTCAACGCCGCCTGTGCCTTGAGTCGCTCCTGAAGAGGAAGAGGTCCCCGTGTCACAACGACGGCACCCGTCGGCTGCTAAAGCCAAGGAGATACGTGGCTGCCAATGAGTAAGTACCTTTGCTCTTGACCCCCAAGCGCGCCGTGTTTTCTCATGGCTGGGGTTTTGCAGGGTCTCCATGAAGGCGAAACCTCGGGAGGCAGGCACCTCCAAGGACTCCAGCTTCATGCATGCGTGCAGCCCCCAACACCCCGAGCCTGCGCAGGGCGTGGGACCAACTCCATCCAACATGACGCCGCGAGGGCGCCCCAGAACCGGGCCCCATGTTCTCCCCCCCCCTGTGACTCTGCCCGTGAGGCGAGGGGTGCGCCGGTGATCCTTCCTCTTGTCACTGCCGGCTGGGGGGTGCCCTCCGGGCAGCCTTCGTCTTCAAGCTGTGGGGCTACGCCAGCCAGCCCCCGGCCGGCGACTGGTGGAGCGCCCAGCGCCTCCTGGGCGACTTCCGGAGCCGGCGACAAGCTCGCGTTTTCCCATGAGCTTAGCACGGTGCGCTTTGGGCTTTTCGATGAAACTATGCGTGCGATGGTCCATCTTGGCGGGGAGCTTGCCAACGTCGACACCAGGCTTGACATAGAGAACCGCCGCTTGGAGGATGAGTGGCAGCGGCTGAAGGTGGCCATCAGCCTAGGGAAGCTTGGCCGTGACGAAGCTGAAGCGCGTGCGGCGGCCTCGCTCGCGGCTTCTCATGAAGCTTGCGCCCACGCCATGGAAGAGGCCGAGGCAGCCAACCTCCGTCGTGAGGCAGACGAGGAGCGGGAGTGAGATCTTCTGTCTTCAAATGCGTCCCTGCTGCGCAAAGTTGAGGAGCGGCGTGCCCTGTTGGCCTCCTCTCCAGGTGAGGTGGCCCTTGCCGAGGCGAAGCTCCTGAGGCGCCATGAGGACATGACGCTGGAGGCAGTGGAACACAGCTTGGCGCTGGAGAGGCTGGAGGTGAGGGAGCGGCAGGCCGCCGTGGCTGAGGACGCCGTCGCCGCCCGGGAAACTCAGGTTCAGGTGGAGGTGGAGAAGAAGGTGGCGAAGGCACACGCTGAGCTGGATGGAAGGCATCGCTTAGACTTGGAGCTGCTTAAGGCTGAGCTTGAGGGCCGGACCTTCATCCTGAAGACCAAGCTGCAAGCTACGGAGCAGCGTGAGAGCGCTACCCGGGGGGGCCTGGCTTCCTATGAATCTGCCCTGGATGCTGCCCGCACCGAGATATCCTCTCTTCGGAAGCAAGCTGAAGACACCACCTCCCTCCTGGAGAAGGCTTCAGGTGAAAATTGCCGCCGCCTGATACTGGAGCGCGAGCACGGTTCCATGCTTCAAGGCCCGCACATCAGATCCAACAATGCCTTGGGCGCCGTTTGCGATGAGAGCACTCCTCACCCACACGAGAACGACTACACCAGCCATCTTCGCTTCTTTACTGATATCGTGACCCGCCTGGAGGATCAGGCCGCAAAAGCTCGCCAGCTTGTTGAGGAGAGGAGCCGGGCCTCCTTGGGCACGCGCTCTCGCGCATCTTCAGCAACCTCCTGAACCTTGACTCCCACTTTGATTTCGGCACCGTGCTAGCCCCCGTGCCTGCGGCCACCCAAGACAAGCTTGCTAAGTGGGTGGATGGTCATGTGGATGCTTTGGTGAAGGAGCTGACTCCTGAGGACGACACGGCCGTGCTCGCGGCCAAAGGAGCTGGCGCGGGTGGTGATGACGAGGAGGATGGCAGCTTCAGCACAAGCTGCGTGGATGGGAGTGACGAAGAAGGCGCGTCCAGCTAGGCCCGTGTTTCTTTTGCTTTAACCTGTATAACAAAAACTCAAACATATTCTCGTGAGAACATTTTGGGAAGGGGGTGCCCCTTATGATGTGTGAGATCGCTAAATGCTTTTGAAGTGACATCCGGAGCGGGGCCCCGCAGGGTTGTGGGTCGCTAAGCAAGGTAGTTGTTTATGACTTATCTTGGGTTTCGGAGGTCTTGCGTGGGGCCTAGCGTCGCGGCTGGGCCCCTTCTCTTGAGGCAAGCCTGCTGCGGGCTCGCGAGGCTCTGTGTCTCCCGAGGGGCCTGCTGGCCTGCCAAAGAGTGCCTCGCGAGGAGCCGACTGCCAGACCGTGGCGAGTTGGGCGCATGGGGCAACTGCACCCTTGAGCCCCCAGGGGGCATTCGGCACCAGCGCGTACACCATACCTAGCCCCCGCTGGCGAGGGGCTAGAGGGCAGGGTAGCGGTCACGAGCTCCAAGAAAAGAATGCAAGAACTGAAGGCAAGAGAGCGACACGAACAAAAAAAACTCCCCCCGTTTTATAAACTCACGAAAAACAAACTGCTTCAAAAAGGTCGGCAGGCGCCTAGCTGGTCTTCAGCCTTGGGTCTTCGGTCTTCTTACCAGCGCGGAGCTAAGTGCTTCCACTCGCTGGGCATAGTCATTGGGGACAGTGTCGACGACCAGCGCAGAGCATGGTGCTTCCAGTAGGACGTGGGTGGGAGCCCCCGTGAGGCCCCAGGGCGGCACTCAGGAGACTCTGGGGCATGTACAGCCCCACTCATTATTACGTGAGAGTGTCACGAGCGAAGACCTTCACAGGCCGGAGCCTTGCTTCATGTCGCCCGATGAGGACCCCGCCATGCACCATCCCTGACCATTGTTGGGGAGACCTGAAACCAGGACAAGACCAAGGGGCCAAGGGGATGCTGGCGGCGTCCTCGACGACCGTAGGCCCCCCGCCGAGGGGAAGGGCTCGCCGGCGCCTTCCCCGGCAGGGAACCTACCTCCAGGCTGGATCTGCTCCGTGCAACGTGAGGAGGGCCCTGCCGCTGGGCTTCCCCCGCGCTGCTCCCAAGTCCCAACATCCTTCGCGCTCTTGAGGGGGGTCCGCCATCCTGAGGGTCCTGGTGGTCGCCGCGTCTTGGTTCACCTGTGATCCATGGTCAGTGTATGCGTGCCCCTGCGGCGTTAACTGTACCCAGAGGCTGCCGCCGTTGGGGATGTCGGCAGGGCTTGGTGGTGGTTCGAAGGAGAGCTCAGCCTCGTGTATGTCCAGCGCCCCGCCTGGCGTGGGGGGTCGGCTGGGGGCCTCTCCTAGCGCGTGCCTTGGATCCATCGCGACGGGGACATAGGCTTCCGGGCTGTTCGCACCAGGGGCGCCACCTGACCGCCTAACGTTCCCGCTCCCTTCTGCTATCCTCTAGTCCTGCTGGCCAGGGGCCGGCACTCCAGCGCGGCCCCTGGTGGTGTTGCCTGAAGCAGCCCCACGCCGAGGGGGCACGTTCGGGGTGGCGCGGGCTACTCGACGAGGCTGGTGGGCGTCGAGAGGCTCTCCGTGGCCCCTGGGAGGGGGCGCGCAGTTGTGTCGGGGATGAGCGCGCGCCCCCACCACTACCTGCAATGTGGGGAGGGTGCAGAACGGCGCCGCCCCCTGCATGCCGCATCCAGTAGCTCGGCGACCCGTTCCAGCAAGGCGTCACAGCCGCTCTCAACCAGCCTGCACCGAAGGAGCTCACGAGCCACGATGACCGCCGACCGCATGTTCACTTGTTCCATGCGCGAGTGCGGAGCGGTTGCGGCAGCGTACTTTGCAGATCGCGCGCCTGTAGTGCGGCGCCAGTGGAGAAGGTTGCGCCACGCGCCCCCGCGGCCGGTCGCCCCTAGCAGAACCCGGGCCGCGAGCAGGGCGGAGTGAAGTTCTTCTTCACCGGTGGGCGCTGCCGAGGAGGTCTAGACAACCCAGTGCTCGACGTGGGCTCTCGGGGTGTCGGCCATGGTGTCGGTGGAGCGGCGGAGGATTGGTCAACGGAAGAGAAGATCTGACGCACCCCTACCTGGCGCGCCAAATGTCGGATTTAGGGATCCGGCAACCCTTGAGAGGTTTGAACTCTGGGGTGCGTGCGGAGATCTCAACCTGTCCAGCCTGCCTACTCGCAATCCTCCCTAGCCTAGCGCGTCGAGCTCAAGGAGACACCAAGACACAGAGATTTATACTGGTTCGGGCCACCGTTGTGGTGTAATACCCTAATCCAATGTGGTGTGGTGGATTGCCTCGAGGGCTATGGATGAACTAGTACAGAGGATGAACAAGCCTCAGGAGGTGAGGTGTTCTTGAGCTAGTGTGGTACTCTACTTGTTCTGATTTCGGTCCCTCCCCTATGGTGGTGGCTAAGTCCTATATATAATGGCATTGGTCCTCTTCCCAAATATGAGTGGGAAGGGATTCCACAACAGCGGAATTTGAAAGGGGACAAGTAGTACAGTCTATCCTGACAAAATTAGTCTTCGCCTACGAAAAGCCTCTGGTCGTGACGCTGCGGTGGGCTCGTTGATGACCTCTGTCCTGCCGTCCTGGCGGTCTTGTTCTTGTTGCACCAGAATGGAAACCTTTGGCTGATTCCTCGGGACTCCGTACCTTGGCTTGCCTCCCTTGCACCAAAGAGGAAACATGTGCTCTACGCCCGCCTGGTGCCCGCCGGGCCTTGGTCGTCATGGCTCACGTCAGCTGAGCCTCATGAGGAAGCTGCATAGAACTCCCCGCCCCTCAGGAGCCCTCCTGAGAAGGCCACTTCCTTCGGGGGTCTTGGCGTCGTCCGCCTCGCGAGGCTTGGCCCCTCGCGAGGGTCTTGTGGTGTTGGTGTTGAAGCTGGGCCGTACCAGGCCATCGATGAAGCCACGTGGTTGGCCGTAGGCAAGCAGGGCTGGATACCCCCGAATCCAGGATGCCGATGGTGGGGGGCGCGCCCCTGCCTCGTGGGCCACCTGCAACCCCCCCAATGCCCATCTTCTGGTATAAGGTGTCTTTTCCCCTGAAAAAAATCATAAGGAAGCTTTCGGGACGAAGCAACGCCTTCTCGAGGTGGAACCAATCTAGGGCTTCGACGGAGTTGTTCTGCCGGGGAAACATCCCTCTGGGAGGGGGAAATCGTCACCATTGTCATCACCATTGATCCTCTCATCGGGAGGGGGTTAATCTCCATCAACATCTTCACCAGCACCATCTCCTCTCAAACCCTAGTTCATCTCTTGTATCCGATCTTTGTCTCAAAACCTCAAATTGGTACCTGTGGGTTGCTAGTAGTGTTGATTACTCCTTGTAGTTAATGCTAGTTGGTTTATTCGGTGGAAGATCATATGTTCATATCCTTTATGCGTATTAATACCCCTCTGATTATGAACATGAATATGATTTGTGAGTAGTTACATTTGTTCTTGAGGACATGGGAGAAGTCTTGTTATAAGTAGTCATGTGAATTTGGTATTTGTTTCATATTTTGATGAGATGTATTTTGTCTTTCCTCTAGTGGTATTATGTGAACGTCGACTACATGACACTTCACAATTTTTTGGGCCTAGAGGAAGGCATTTGGAAGTAATAAGTAGATGATGGGTTGATAGAGTGACAAAAGTTTAAACCCTAGTTTATGCGTTGCTTCGTAAGGGGCTGATTTGGATCCATATGTTTCATGCTATGGTTAGGTTTACCTTAATTCTTCTTTCGTAATTGCGGATGCTTGCGAGAGGTGTTAATCATAAGTGGGATGCTTGTCCAAGGAAGGGCAGTACCCAAGCCCCGGTCCACCCAAATATCAAATTATCAAAGTACCGAATGCGAATCATATGAGCATGATGAAAACTAGCTTGACGATACTTCCCATGTGTCCTCGGGAGCGCTTTACTTTATATAAGAGTTTGTACAGGCTTGTCCTTTGCTACAAAAAGGATTGGGCCACCTTGTCGCACCTTGTTTACTTTTGTTACTTGTTACCCATTACGAATTACCTTATCACAAAACTATCTGTTACCGATAATTTCAGTGCTTGTAGAGAATATCTTACTGAAAACCGCTTGTCATTTCCTTCTGCTCCTCGTTGGGTTCGACACTCTTACTTATCGAAAGGACTACGATAGATCCCCTATACTTGTGGGTCATCAGGGGGCGAATCCTACTAGGAGTTGAGTCCTAGTAGGACCCCCCCCCATGGCGCGCGCCCCTGGTGGCCGGCCTCCTCCCCCCTCCTTTATATACGGGGGCAGGGGGCACCCCAAAGGCACAACAATTGTCTTAGCCGTGTGTGGTGCCCCCCTCCACCGTTTACTCCTCCAATAGTATCATCGTAGTGCTTAGGCGAAGCCCTGCACAGATCACATCACCAACACCGTCATCACGCCGTCGTGCTGACGGAACTCATCAACTTCATCGACACTGCTGGATCAAGAGTTTGAGGGATGTCATCGAGCTGAACGTGTGCAGAACTCGGAGGTGTCGTACATTCGATGCTTGATCGGTAGATTCGAGAACACGTTCGACTACATCAACCACGTGAAGTTAACGCTTCCGCTTTTGGTCTACGAGGGTACATGGACACACTCTCCCCCTCTCGTTGCTATGCATCTCCTAGATAGATCTTGCGTGAGCGTAGGAATTTTTTTGAAATTGCATGCTACATTTCCCAACATCACGGTCGCTGAAGACGATCCCTTGAGTGAAAACTTATTGTGGCAGTGCGGTGGATGAACTCGAAGCACGACGTAGGCGAGAAGACCTCCATGTAAACATCTACCAAACAATTTTTCAGTCCAATACAACTAAACAATATTGATCCTACGATAGTCACAACATCATACTCCTCTAAAAACATCAACGAATCCAAGCCAAACTCAAATTTGGATAAAAATATGCATCTCCTAGTCATGAAAATGCTAGGCATGTATAACACGGATTCGTGAAAAACAAATTGGGAATCCGGGGTGTCAGATTTCGGGTTCCGGCAGACCCTTGAGGTTCGAACTCTAGGGTGCGCACGAAGATCTTTCCCCTACCAACTCACGTCTCGAGGCCTCGCAAGGAATCTAAGCTAGAAAGAAGAACACACAAGGGACAAGAGGTTTATACTGGTTCAGGCCACCATTGTGGTGTAATACCCTACTCCAGTGTGTGGTGTGGTGGCCCTGCCAAATTTATCGACCAGAAGAAGAAAAATAACAGGATGAAACGACTGCAGAAATGGGCAGCAGCGTCTGTTTTGAATGCCATCTTCCATCCTGTTATTTTTCTTCTTCTGGTCGATGATGTCAAATGACCGCTTGGACGGGTGTGTGCCCTCGTTTGGAAAGCCATCAAATGCTCTGGAGAATTTCTCGTTTCTGCAATGATTTCAAATGATTGCCAAAACGAGCACTTGCCCCCATTTGAAACGCCATCAATCACTCTAATGTCTCTGGTTGTTTTGCGTTGGAATCTCCAGCAGGCCATACGACCGCCACGGTCATTTTAAAGGTTGTCTTTTGATCTGTTTCTTCCGAAACTTTTCTTTTTCTTTGTTCTCTTGCCCGGTTAGTTCCAAAACAATACATCGCATACACGCATCTAAACATCAATATAACATATAATTCATCTTGCTCATAGCAAATCCTACATTAGAAAAAACTCTTCGAAACTTACTTCTTCATAAAGAACTTCAATCACTCTTTTATTAAAACAAAAATAAAAACTTACTTGTCTACCTTTTTCGCGTGGGTTGCCTTTGATATATCTCCAACGTATCTACAGTTTTTAATTGTTCCATGCTAATATAGTATCAATCTTAGATGTTTTATATGCAATTATATTTTTTTCGGACTAACCTATTAACCTAGTGCCCAGTGTCAGTTGTTGTTTTTTGCTTGTTTTTGGCTTTTCAGGAAATCAATATCTAACAGTGTCCAAACGGAAAAAAAACTTTGGATTAATTTTTTCTGGATCAGAAGTGACCCTAGAAGGTTCGGGAGAAGACCTGACGAGCCACGAGGGAGCGACAAGCTCGGGAGGCGCCCACCAGGCTTGTGGGCCCCTCATGGAACCTCTTGACCTAACTCTGCCTCTATAAATTCTCAAATATTCCCCTGACATGATAGAGCCACCGAAATACATTTTCCGCTGACGCAAGTTTTTGTTCCCACGAGATCCCATCTAGAGGCCTTCTCTGGTACTCTGCTTGAAGGAAATATGCCCTAGAGGCAACAATAAAGTTGTTATTTTATATTTCCTTATTCAACATAAAGGTTTATTATTCATGCTAGAATTGTATTGATCGGAAACTTAAATACATGTTTGAATACATAAACAAATACCGTGTCCCTAGTAAGCCTCTACTAGACTAGCTCATTGATCAAAGATGGTTAAGGTTTCCTAACCATGGACATGTGCTTTCATTTGATAATGGGATCACATCATTAGGAGAATGATGTGATGGACAAGACCCATCTGCTAGCTTAGCATAACGATCATTCAGTTTATTGCTATTGCTTTCTTCATGTCAAATACATATCCCTTCGACTATGAGATTATGCAACTCTTGAATATTGGAGGAATGCCTTGTGTGCTATCAAAGTTCACAACGTAACTGGGTGATCATAAAGATACTCTACACGTATCTCCAAAGGTGTTTGTTGAGTTGGCATAGATCAAGATTAGGATTTGTCACTCCGAGTATCGGAGATGTATCTTTGGGCCCTCTCAGTGATACACATCATAAGAAGCCTTGCAAGAAAAGTGACTAAGGAGTTAGTTGCAAGAAGGTGTACTACAGAATGAGTAAAGAGACTTGCCGGTAACGAGATTGAACTAGGTATGAAGATACCGATGATCGAATCTCGAGCAAGTAACATACCGATGGACAAAGGGAATTCTATATGTTGCCATAACAGTTTGACTGATAAAGATCTCCGTAGAATATGTAGGAGACAATATGGGCATCCAGCTTTCGCTATTGGTCATTGAACGGAGAGGTGTCTCGGTCATGTCTACATAGTTCTCGAACTCGTAGGGTCCGTAGGCTTAACGTTCGTTGATGATATAGTGTTATATGAGTTATATGATTTGGTGACCGGATGTTGTTCGGAGTCCCGAGTGTGATAAGGACATGATGAGGAGTCTCTAAATGGTCGAGAGGTAAAGATTGATATATAGGACGATGGTATTCGGACACCGAAAGTGTTTCGGAGTGTACCGGATAGTCATCAGAGTACCGGAGGGGATACGGACACCCCCGAGAGGATAGTGGGCCTATTGGGCCACAATAGGGGAGCACACGAGCTCACAAGGGGCTGGCGCACCGCCCATGGCAGCCGCCCAAGGTGGGGAAAGGAAAGGGGGGATTCGGCCTCCCCCTTTCTTCCCTCTTCCCCCTTTCCTTCCCCCTCCAACAAATATGGCAGGGGGCGCGGCCAAGGGCAGGAGACCAAGTAGGTTTCGGACCTACTTGGGGTGCCCCTTGGCCTCTCCCCTCTCCCTCCCACCTATATATATGTGGGAGGGGGCGCCTAGCACAACCATGACAATTTCTTAGCCGTGTGCGGCGCCCCCCTCCACAGTTTACAACCCCGGTCATATTTTCGTAGTGCTTAGGCAAAGCCGTCGGAGATAGTCTCACCATGCCGTCGTGCTACCTGAACTCATCCACTACCTCGACGTCTTTCTGGAACAAGAAGGCAGAGGACATCACCGAGCTGAACATGTGCTGAACGCGGAGGTGCCGTACGTTCGGTACTTGATCGGTAGGAGCGCGAAGAAGTTCGACTACATCAACCGCATCACTAGACGCTTCCGCTTACAGTCTACGAGGGTACGTAGACACACTCTCTCCTCTTGTTGCTATGCATCTCCTTTATAGATCTTGTGTGTGCATAGAAATTTTATTGTTTTCCATGAAACGTTTCCCAACAGTGGCACCGAGCTAGGTCTATGCGTAGATGATATGCACGAGTAGAACATAAAGAGTTGTGGGCAGTGATAGTCATACTTCTTACCACCAACATCTTATTTCGATTTTACGGTATTGTGGGATGAAGCGGCCTGGACCAACCTTACATGTCCATGCACATGAGAACGGTTCCACCGACATACATGCAACTAGTTTTGCATAAAGGTGGCTGGCGGGTGTATGTTTCTCCTACTTTAGTTGAATCAATTTGACTATGGACGGTCCTTGATGAAGTTTAAAACTACAAACTTGAGGAATCACTGTTGTGGTTTTTGCGTAGGTAAGAACGGTTCTTGCTAGAAGTCCGTAGCAGCCACGTAAAACTTGCAACAACAAAGTAGAGGACGTCTAACTTGTTTTTGCAGGGCATGTTGTGATGTGATATGGTCAAGACGTGATGTGATATATGTTGATGTATGAGATGATCATGTTTTGTAATATCGACAACCGGCAGGAGCCTTAGGGCTGTCTCTTTATTGTATGAAGTGCAAACACCATGTAATTGTTTTACTGTATCGCTATGCGTTAGCAATAGTTGTAGAAGCAATAGTTGGCGAGACGACCCCAACGCAACGATGGAGATCAAGGTGTCGCGCCGGTGACGATGGAGATCATGATGATGCTTTGGAGATGGATATCAAAAGCACAAGATGACCATGGCCATATCATGTCACATATTTTGATTGCATGTGATGTTTACCTTTTATGCATCTTATTTTGCTTAGAATGGCGGTAGCATTATAAGATGACCCCTTCACTAAATTTCAAGGTAAAAGTGTTCTCCCCGACTATGCACCATTGCCAAAGTTTGTCGTTTCGAAGCACCTCGTGATGATCGGGTGTGATAGACTCTACGTTCACATACAACGGGTGTAAGACAGTTTTGCACATGTAGAATACTTGCGTTAAACTTGACAAGCCTAGCATGTACAGACATGGTCTCGGAACACTGGAGACTGAGAGGTCGAACATGAGTCATATAGTAGATATGATCAGCATAGAGATGTTCACCATTGATGACTACCCCATCTCACGTGATGATCGTACATGGGTTAGTTGATTTGGATCACGTATCACTTAGATAACTTGAGGGATGTTTATTTAAGTGAGAGTTCATTAATAATTTGATTAATTGAACTTAATTTATCATGAACTTAGTCCTGATAGTATCTGCAATCTATGTTGTAGATCAATAGCTCGCATTGTAGCTCCCCTATTTTTGATATGTTCCTAAAGAAAAAAAAGTTGAAAGATGATAGTAGCAATGATACGGACCGTGTCTGTGATCTAAGGATTATCCTCATTGCTACATAGAAGAATTATGTCCTTGACGCATTGCTAGGTGATAGACCTATTGCAGGAGGAGATGCGGACATTACGAATGTTTGACAAGCTCGATGTGATGACTACTTAATAGTTTAGTGCGCCATGATTTACGACTTAGAACCGGGACTTCAAAAACGTTTTGAATGCCACGGAGCATATGAGATGTTTCAAGAGCTGAAATTGGTATTTTAGACTCATGCGCATGTCGAGAGGTATGAGACCTCTGACAAGTAGTTTGCCTACAAGATGGAGGAGAATAGCTCGGCCAGTGAGCATGTGCTCAGAATGTCTAGGTACTACAATCACTTGAATCAAGTGGGATAAGATAGTGACTGATAGAGTTCTCCAGTCACTATCACCAAGCTACTAGAACTTCGTGATGAACTATAATATGCAAGGGATGGCGAAGATGATTGCCGAGCTCTTCACAATGCAGAAATCGGCGAAGGTAGAAATCAAGAAAGAGCATCAAGTCTTGATGGTTAACAAGACAACTAGTTTCAAGAAAAAGGGCAAAGAAAGGGAACTTCAAGAAGAATTGCAAGCAAGTTGCCACTCCCATGAAGAAGCCCAAAGTTGGACCTAAGCTTGAAACTGAGTGTTTCTACTGCAAGGGGAATGGTCACTAGAAGCGGAACTGCCCCAAATACTTGGCGGATAAGAAGGATGGCAAAGTGAACAAAGGTATATTTGATATACATGTTATTGATGTGTACCTTACTAGTATTCGTAGTAACCCTTGGATATTTGATACTAGTTCATCTGCTAAGATTAGTAACTCGAAACAGGAGTTGCAGAATAAACATAGACTATTTAAGGGCGAGGTGACGATGTGTGTTGGAAATGATTCCAAGGTTGATATGATCACCATCGCACACTCCCTCTACCTTCGGGATTAGTGTTGAACCTACATAAATGTTATTTGGTGTTTGCGTTGAGCCTGAATATGATTTTTTATTAATACGGTTATTCATTTAAGTCAGAGAATAACTGATTGTTCTGTTTACATGAATAAAACCTTCTATGGTCATACAACCTACGTAAATGGTTTATTGGATCTCGATCATAGTGATACACATATTCATAATATTGATGACAAAACAAAGTTGATAATGATAGTGCAACATACTTGTGGCACCGCCATTTATGTCATATTGGTGTAAAGCGCATGAAGAAACTCCATGCAGATGGACTTTTGGAATCACTTGATTATGAATCATTTGATACTTGCAAACCATGCCTCATGGGCAAGATGACTAAAATTATGTTCTCCGGAACAATGGAGCAAGCTAATGATTTATTGGAAATAATACATACCGATGTATGCGGTCCGATGAGTATTGAAGCACGCGGCGGGTACTGTTATTTTCTGACCTTCACAGATCATTTGAGTAGGTATGGGTATATCTACTAGATGAAACACAAGTCTGAAACATTTGAAAAGTTCAAAGAATTTCAAAGTGAAGTGGAGAATCATCGTAACAAGAAAATAAAGTTTCTACGATCTGATCATGAGGCGAATATTTGGGTTACGAGTTTGGCCTTCATTTGAAACAATGTGGAATTGTTTCACAACTCACGCCACCTGGAACACCATAGTGTAATGGTGTGTCCGAATGTCGTAACCGTACTTTGTTAGATATGGTGTGATCTATGCTGTCTCTTACCGATTTACCACTATCGTTTTGGGGTTATGCATTAGAGACAAATGCATTAACGTTAAATAGGGCATCGTCTAAACCGTTGAGATGACACCGTATGAACTGTGGTTTGGCAAGAAACCTAAGTTGTCATTTCTTAAAGTTTGGGGTTGCAACACTTATGTCAAAAGGCTTTAGCCTGATAAACTTGAACCCAAATCGGAGAAGTGCGTCTTCATAGGATACCCTAAAGAAACAATTGGGTACACCTTCTATCACATATCTGAAGGCAAGATCTTTGTCGCTAAGAATGGATCCTTTCTAGAGAAGGAGTTTCTCTCGAAAGAAGTGAGTGAGAGGAAAGTAGAACTTGATGAGGTAATTGTACCTTCTCTCGAATTGGAAAGTAGCACATCACAGAAAACCGTTCCCATGATGCCTACACCAACTAGAGAGGAAGCTAATGATGATGATCATGAAACTTTAGATCAAGTTACTATTGAACCTCATAGATCGATCAGAGCATGATCCACACCAAAGTGGTATGGTAGTCCTGACCTGGAAGTCATGTTACTAGACCAAGGCAAACCTAAGAACTATGAAGAAGCTACGATGAGCCCAGATTCCGATAAATGGCTTGAGGCCATGAAATCTGAGATAGGATTCATGTATGAGAACAAAGTGTGGACTTTGGTGGATTTTCCTAATGATCGGCAAGCCATAGAGAATAAATGGATCTTCAAGAAGAAGACTGACGCTGATGGTAATGTTACTGTCTACAAAGCACGACTTGTCGCAAAAGGTTTTTGAAAAGTTCAAGGGGTTGACTACGATGAGACTTTCTCACCCACAGCAATGATTAAGTCTGTCCCAATCATGTTACAATTGCCGCATTTTATGATTATGAAATCTGGCAAATGGACGTCAAAACTACATTCCTTAATGGATTTCTTAAAGAAGAGTTGTATATGATGCAACCAGAAGGTTTTGTCGATCCTAAAGGTGCTAACAAAGTGTGCAAGCTCCAGCGATCCATCTATGGACTGGTGCAAGCATCTCGGAGTTGGAATATATGCTTTGATGAGGTGATCAAAGCATATGGTTTTATACAGACTTACGGTGAAGCCTGTATTTACAAGAAAGTGAGTGGGAGCTTTGTAGCATTTCTGATATTATATGTGGATGACATATTGTTGATTGGAAATGATATATAATTTATGGATAGCATAAAAGGATACTTGAATAAGAATTTTTCAATGAAAGACCTTAGTGAAACTACTTACATATTGGGCATCAAGATCTATAGGGGTAGATCAAGATGCTTAATAGGACTTTCACAAAGCACATACCTTGGTAAAGTTTTGAAGAAGTTCAAAAAGAATCAGTCGAAGAAAGGGTTCTTGCTTGTATTACAAGGAGTGAAGTTGAGTAAGACTCAAAGCCCGACCACGGCAGAAGATAGAGAGAGAATGAAAGTCATTCCCTATGCCTCACCATAGGTTCTATAAATTATGGCATGTTGTGAACCAGACCTATTTTGTACCTTGCCATGAGTTTGGCAAAGGGGTACAACAATGATCCTGGAGTGGGTCACTGGACAACAGTCAAAATTATCCTTAGTTACCTAAGAGGACTAAGGAAATGTTTCTCGATTATGAAGGTGATAAAGAGTTTGTCATAAAGGGTTACGTCGATGCAAGCTTTGACACTGATTCAGATGACTCTGAGTCTCATTCTGGATACACATTGAAAGTGGGAGCAATTAGCTAGAGTAGCTCCATGCAGAGCATTATAGACATAGAAATTTGCAAAATACATACGGATCTGAATGTGGCAGACCCGTTAACTAAACCTCTCTCACAAGAAAATCATGGTCACACATTAGTACTCTTTGGGTGTTAATCACATGGCGATGTGAACTAGATTATTGACTCTAGTAAACTCTTTGGGTGTTAGTCACATGGCGATGTGAACTAGATTATTGACTCTAGTGAAAGTGGGAGACTGAAGGAAATATGCCCTAGAGGATATAATAAAGTTGTTATTTTATATTTCCTTATTCATGATAAAGGTTTATTATTCATGCTAGAATTGTATTGATCAGAAAGCTAAATACATGTGTGAATACATAAACAAATACCGTGTCCCTAGTAATACTCTACTAGACTAGCTCGTTGATCAAAGATGGCTAAGGCTTCCTAACCATGGACATGTGGTGTCATTTGATAATGGGATCACATCATTAGGAGAATGATGTGATGGACAAGACCCATCCGTTAGCTTAGCATCATGATTGTTCAATTTATTGCTATTGCTTTCTTCATGTCAAATACATATTCCTTCGACTATGAGATTATGCAACTCCCGAATACCTGAGGAATGGCTTGTGTGCTATCAAATGTCACAATGTAACTGGGTGATCATAAAGATGCTCTACAGGTATCTCTGAAGGTGTTTGTTGAGTTGGCATAGATCAAGAATAGGATTTGTCACTCCGAGTATCGGAGAGGTATCTCTGGGCCCTCTTAGTAATACACATCATAAGAAGCCTTGCAAGCAAAGTGAATAAGGAATTAGTTGCAAGATGGTGTATTATGGAACGAGTAAAGAGACTTGTCGGTAACGAGATTGAAATAGGTATGAAGATACAGACGATCGAATCTCGGGCAAGTAACATACCGATGGACAAATGGAATTATGTATGTTGTCATAATGGTTCGACAGATAAAGATCTTCATAGAATATGTAGGAGCCAATATGGGCATCCATGTTTTGCTGTTGCTTATTGATCGGAGAGGTGTCTCAGTCATGTCTACATAGTTCTCAAACTCGTAGGGTCCGCACGCTTAACATTCGTTGACGATATAGTGTTATATGAGTTATATGATTTGGTGAGAGAATGTTGTTTGGAGTCCCAGGTGAGATCACGGACATGACGAGGAGTCTCAAAATGGTTGAGAGGTAAAGATTGATATATAGGACGATCGTATTCAGACAACGGAAGTGTTTCGGAGTGTACCGGATAGTCATCGGAGTACCGGAGGGGGTACTGGACACCCTAGGGAGGATAGTGGGCCTATTGGGTCACAAGAGGGGAGCACACCAGCCCACAAGGGTCTGGCGCACCCCCCATGACAGCCGCCCAAGGTGGGGAAAGGAAAGGGGGGATTCGGCTTTCAACTTCCTTCCCTCTTCCCCCTTTCCTTCCCCCCTCCAACAAATATGGCGGGGGGCGCGACCAAGGACAGGAGCCCAAGTAGGATTTGGACCTACTTGGGGCGCCCCTTGGCCTCTCCCCTCTCCCTCCCACCTATATATATGTGGGAGGGGGCGCCTAGCACAACCACGAGAATTCTTAGCCGTGTGCGGCGCCCCGCTCCACAATTTACACCCCCGGTCATATTTTCATAGTGCTTAGGCGAAGCCCTACGGAGATAGTTTCACCATCACTGTCAACACGCTATCATGCTGCCGGAACTCATCCACTACCTCACCGTCTTGCTGGATCAAGAAGGCGGAGGACGTCACCGAGGTAAACGTGTGCTGAAGGAGGAGGTGTTGTACGCTCGATACTTGATTGGTTGGAGCGCGAAGAAGTTCGACTACATCAACCACATCACTAGATGCTTCCGCTTACGGTCTATGAGGGTACGTAGACACACTCTCCCCTCTCGTTGCTATGCATCTCCTTGATAGATCTTGCATGTGTGCAGAATTTTTTTTCCATGCAATGTTTCCCAACATTGCTGGAGGGGGAATCGAACACGGAGGGGCTCTACATCAACTTTGTTGCCCTTCCGTGTGAGTAGTTCACCACAGACATACGGTCTATAGCTAGTAGCTAGATGGCTTCTTCTCTCTCTTTGATCTTCAATACAATGTTCTCCTCGATCTCCTTGGAGATCTATTCGATGTAATGACTTTTTTGCGGTGTGTTTGTTGGGATCCGATGAATTATAACACTACAAAAAAATACACTTCCGTGATGATACATGTTTGTCACAGTAGGTCGCGTTTTTTGTCATGCATGTACATCCATGACGATTTTATGACAGAATCAAGATAGTCATACCTGTGTTGTCATAGAAGTGTTCCATGACATTACCAAAATTATCATCACGGAAGTGTCCACTTCCATGACGATAAATCGCGCGTCACAGAAGTGCTTTCGTCAAGGGTGACCGACACGTGGCATCCACCATAACGGAACGCCGTTAAGCTATCGGGCCGGGTTTTGGATCCGATAACCCGTTAACAGCCCCGACCAATGGGAAATTTCCACGTGTAAAATTCTTATTAGCCGGACGAAACACGTGTCAGCTCGTCAGTGGGTCAGATAGGCGCCAATGATATGTCGACACGTGCCACGGCCCACCACTGGCCCATTTAGCTTACAAAGCCGGCCCGTTTGACTTGGTCAAAAGTTAATGGGCTGGCCCATGAAAAGCCTCTTAATGGTCTCTTTGCAAATAGCCCATTTTACGGCCCGTTAACTCACGGCCCGTTAGTCCCTAAAGGAAATCGGCCCAACAACGTCATGTGGGCCGTCGAATATAACACCAGCCCATTTCACTTTCGGCCCATGTATGGCCCACGACATCTTTCGGCCCATATGAGGCCTTCGTATCTTTCGGCCCTTTACATGCCCACGGTGACTCTAGCCCATAATTAACAGTATATTTCTTTGTACCCGTTAACGGCCCGTGATTTACATGGGCCGTTTCCAGCCCATGTTATCTTTCGGCCTATTGACGGCCCATACGTTCTTGGGCTCCTTTTCGGCTCTCGATTACTTCCGGCCCGTTACTGGCCTGTTCCCCTAATGGGCCAAATTCAGCCCATGGCAAGAGTCGGCCCGTTACTGGCATGTTCCCCTAATGGGCCAAATTCTTCCCATGGCAAGAGTCGGCCCGTTACTGGCTTGTTACCCTAATGGGCCAAATTCGGCCCATGGCAAGAGTCGACCCGTTTCTGGCCTGTTAACCCGTTGCGCCGTTTCCAGCCCGTCCTATATTCTGGCCCATTAACGACATGTTATGCCTGTGACGGAATTAAGCCTTTGCAGTCCTACGGCCTGTTAACGGCCCGTTACCGTGCTGGGCCGATACCAATTATGCCCCATTATGGCCCATGTAGACCCATTTATCTGATGGCCCGAGGCCCACCGATTATAGGCCCATTTATTGACAGCCCGAGGCCCACCGGTTATAGGCCCATTTATCAACGGCCCGTAGGAGACCCATGGATCCTACGGCCCGTATATGGCCACCACTAGCAAACCAGGGAAAAAGAAGACTAGGAAATAAATAAGGCTGAAACTAACGGTAGGCTATTAAGGCGATTGCACAGATTACATCCACTCGGCATCAAAGATCACCACCAGTGCAAATATAGGGAACACCCTACACTATACAAAAATGGCTTGCTGTTTTCTTCAGCCGGTGGCTGCACGTTAAGAATAAATTTTGTATCACACCAAAACAAATTACAACTATATAACAAAAGGAAGGTTGGCATAAAACTTAACAGTCTAGCAGATAAATGCACCACCAGAAGTTCAGAAGCTCAGTTCATTTGACCCGACTGTTATGTTTTCATGCTGTATTGTTCGATGGAGCACCATAACCCTCGCCTTCATTTCCCCTAGGCTCCTGAACAACATAGCAAATGTCTGATAGTCTGGTTTCAAAACCATGCATATCTTGACGACATCGAACAATTTCTCTCCTTGTTTCACAAAGGGTCTCTGTTAGGGAATGGACTTGTGTCTGGAGCGCAGATACAACATTGCTTTGAGCTTGCATATCTTGATCATGAGGCAGTTTGGACGATATTGCCTTAACAACCAACCTAGTATTACGCAAGAACGTGCTTTTGGCACTGTTAGTGGACATGTACTGACCCACTGCAGCAAGAGCTGACATTGCGGTTATAGTTGCCTCGCCACCTTCAGAAGGTGGCGGTTCCACCATTTTTTCCATAGCTCGCTGAAAAGTTGAGGTTTTACATTAGTAGTGCCAAAACAAAAGATATTAAGGAGGCAGCAAAACCAAACAAAGTAGCTTTGGTCTATATACAGAACTTATTCTGGTGAACCCATGTAACATATTAGTTGTATTTTATTGCAAAGTACATAATAAAACCAGGTTCCAAACATATGACCATGTACCATCGCTAATGTATTATCTATTTCTTCACATTGTATTGAGGGCTAAGGATAAAGAGACGAAGTTTATAATACGGTAAGCATAGTATGACATCATTCATATAACAAAACAATTGAGAACAGACAAACAGGCAATTGTAACGTTGTGTGGGCAAGTCCAGCACAGAACTAGATTACGGGTCAAGATCAAAGGAACATCACTCCTCTCTTTTGAACCTTGTAAGGTGCAATGATACGCTAAGACAGTTGTGTATAAAATTGAAAAGAGTAATAGACATTGGTTGCAAACCATGCAGTTCAAGGCACAAGTCAGAGTAAGTAGTAGTTAAAAGGCATGAGGATTAAGGACTTACAACAGCGGCTTTGACTGGTGTAGTCATGCCCTTCTTCTTGCTGGTGTGACAGTCCTTGAAGATTTCCACAACATTTGGTTCAAGTACTTTTTGGTCCTTGTGGGCTTTCCTCTGCATTTCGAACAAGTCAATATAGATCTGATAATATGGTACAGCGAAAAGAGTGAAACAGCAACTAATTACAAGATCCTCGCAGTGTGCAATATAGCTACGAGATCCTGTCGTCTGTTGGAATTTCACTTTTGTATGGTTGGCCTTGTTCTTTGAACAGTTCACCTACAAGAAGATAGATTTGTGTGCCACATGCGTAAATAGGACTTCAACATGTGATCTGATCACATATATATAATGTACCTGATACTTCGGATCAGACCAGTGTTTAACAAGGCCCTTCAGTCTTCATCCGATATATTTTCCACTGGAGATGTTTGGGAAAGTTCATTGTTAGCCTTGCCTTCAAAGTGAGTTTTCCTCAAGTTATACCGATACTATCGCAGAGAAGACTTGAAAACATGGGTGCAAGCTTGTCTGGTTGCATCATCTTGGCTATCCAACTTGAACCTCATCTATTGAAAATTATGGGAGTCTCATTATCAGCAACCTAGAAAGTATGGGACAGAGCAAGATGGTATTACTAGTTTCCATACATAACCATACTTACAGATAAATGGTCGAGGAAGGTGTTGAACTGGGTTTCGTCTTTGTCATTCCTGTACTGAATCCATGTTGGGAGGATATGTACATGACACCTAACGGCAACCGTTGCCTCTGATACTAACTTGGCTGACTCTGTAGCATCATGTGGCCTTTTTAAACCTGCCTCAAAACGGATCTCCATTCTTCCTCCTCTAGATTTAGTTAACCTATTGAGCATTATCCCTGATGTTTGTTTCCTCTTGCTCCTAGGTGCTAGTCCAACAACGAACATAGGAAGTGTTAGTGTACATCAAACTGTGAGACTACATATAAAGAAGCATGCAACTGTAACTTGACTCCAGCAACTACCTTCTTGCTGTTGAAGCTCACAAGGTTCATCTGATATTGCCAACTCGTCTTGTGTCAAGAGTGCTTGGGAATTAGTGTCAGGTGGCAAGGGAGCTTGGGAACGTGCTGCTAGCTCAGTTGACGCATGAGTAAGTCGTGCAGCTGGTAGTACTGTGGTAGGTGTTGCAAGAACTAGGGCTGTCTCTGCTTGTTTGGTGGCATCTATTTGTTTCTGTTTGGCTTTTTTTGCAGCTCGTGTAGCATGGGATGCCGTATTTGTAGAATTTTCCGTTGGACTTTGACCTTCTATTGCACCATCAGTACCAGCAGAATCTGCGGGATTCATCCGCTTCTCATTCCCTGCCATTCTGTGTTTCTTCCTCTTTCTCTGTGCCATGTTAAGTTAAGCCGACAAGAAAAACGAATAACAATTTAGTTCTTCAGAACAAATTGATGCGTGATGCAGACAAACTAAACTTTGATGTTAGAAAACCACATGATAGGAGGATGTAATATGTATGAAAAACAGGACGGAAGAGATAACCAGAACTATGATGTGTAAACTAAGAAGAAGACATTTCACCAAAATAGAAGCAATGCAATGGAAGGTGGACACCATATGAAAGATGCTACAAATATGGCTCTGCCAAGTTAACAGTGTCTCATCATAAATGGCGTTTAAACAAATGTGAAGCAGTACAAGAAATAAATCATATGCAAGATGCAAACAATATCACACTACCATGTTAGAGGTCTCTCGTCATTAGTGCCATTGTATATTCACAGCATTGCATATTCACAGCTTATGATGTGTAAACTAAGGAGAAGGCATTTCAACAAATTAGAAGCAATGAAAGCTAGACACCATATGAAAGATGCAACGAATATCACTCTACCAAGTTAAAACTGTCTCGTCATAAGTGCCATTTCAACAAATTAGTAGTACAAGCTAGAAAAGAATGTGAGATGTAACCTATATCACACTCCGAAGTCAAACGTGTCTTATGATAAGTGATTGTTGTAGGTTACACAACAGTAGTAATTTGATGTAAGAACATGGTGTGATAGACAGATATTGTATGTTCTAGAAACAGGAACACATGTCTTATTCAAGTATAATGTGTAAAGTAAGCAGATGGAATTCAACAAAATTAGAAGCAATACAAGCTAGACATCACACATAACATGCAACCACATATAACAGTGCCAAGTTAGAGGGAGCACCAGTGATGCTGCACTAGGGGAGACATGCTCATCATAAACACAGCTTTGTTGACTGTCTATGCATGTGTTGTCTTGGAAATCATCTTGGGGTGTGAAGGAGTAGAAACTGTAGAGGCCCTCCGTTCAAAAGGAGCACCTTTATCCGCTGCCTTGCTAACTTCCTTCCACTTTATTGGTTTTGAATTGTCAAGTAAAACCGACAAGAAAAAGCAATAAAATTCTCTCTTCAGAACTCATTCATGCATGATACTGACAATCACTACTTTGATGTAAGGCAAACACATGATACCAGGATGGAATATGTACGAAAAACAGGATGACATGGCATGTTCACAACTGTTTGTGTAAACTAAGCAGAAACCATTCCAGCAAATAAGAAGCAATGCAAGCTAGACACCACATGAAAGATGCAACCAATATGACTCTGCCAAGTTAAAAGCGTCCCATCATAAATGGAATTTCAACAAATTAGAAGCAGCGCATGCTATAAATCATATGAAAGATGCAACTAATATCGCACTGCATATACTAAAGGTGTCTCGTCATATTGATTGATGCGGGATACAAAAAAACAATAGTTTTATGTAAGGACATGCTTAATAGACAGATGTACTATGTACTAAATACAGGAAGGCATGTCACATTAACAGGTATAATGTACTCCCTCCGTCCCATAATGTAAGACGTTTTTTGGCACTAATTTAGTGCCAAAAACGTCTTACATTATGGGACGGAGGGAGTATAAGCTAAGAAGACTAGCACATGCAATTTAACTAGATTGGAAGAATTACAATCTAGACACCATATGCAACATGCAACCACATATCACGCTGCCAAGTTAGAGCAAGCACCTACGATGCTAGTGTAGGGGAAATGCTGTAATCAACTACAGAGCTACGTTCACTATCTTCATCTAGCATTTCTGTTTCTTGAGAATCATGTCGGGAGGCTGACGCTGCATTCTTTAAATGAGGAGTAGTCCCCTTGCCTGCCTGCCTCGTCATAAGTGATTGATGAGGGATACACAAGAATATTAGTTTGATGTAAGAACATGGTTAATACACAGATGTACTAGTATGTACCAAAAATAGAAAGGCATGTCATATTCAAAGGTATAATGTGTAAGCTAAGCAGATGCCATTTAACCAAATTGGAAGCAATACAAGCTAGACATCCGGCTGGAGTGTTGAACATGATCATCTAGGACCTGAGAGCCTGGTGGGAGGTGGGCTGCTTTGCCACCATCGCGGCTTTTTAGTTGGCTTCCAGGTGATGCATGTCTTTGTTGGGCTTGTCACTGGCTCGGCCAGTGCCCTGACTAGCTATTTGTCTTCTGGTGCTCACGGGATGGTGGTTCATGTAAAAAATATATTTCCTTATCTTAATAAAGACCGACTTCGGCCTTTCGAATACAAGCTAGACACCATATGGAACATGCAACCACATATGACACCGCGAAGTTAAAGCAAGCACCTGGGATGGTGGTTCATTGTGAGCGAGGTCATCAACTCCAGAGCTATGTTTACCGTCTCCATCTGCTGACACTGCACCCTTTATAGCGCTATAACGTGCCGTGCCTAGCCGCGTAGAAAGCTGGCACGACTTGTCTCTTTTGTTTTTTTGCTTCTCTCGAGGCAGACTCTGAAATACCCTTGCATAAAAACACAATAGTGAGAGTATGGGTGAAGTGTGTGCCGAACTAGATGGACTATAAAAGTAGCAGATAGCAGGTGGCTGAAAAATAAATGACAGGAGACATATGATAGCTCTACAACATTGCATGGCAAACAAAATTAGATTCTAGTCCGTATGATTTTGTAATATATGAGCACAGGAAATGCAGGTACTCCTCCAGCACACCACCACATGTGGTCATATCTAAGATAACAGTCGACTGAAAATAAATAGGTGAGTCGATTTTTTTAATGAATCGTCTGATCTATAAGGAACGGGCAGATGGCCTTCGTCTACCTCCCGTCAGTCACTATTGACGATCTTTCTCGAACCGCCAGCGACCACCGGCCCAGACACCTGCCTCCGCCGTCCCGGCCTCCCATTGACCTCACACTACCGCCGTGCTTGGCAGCGCCCCCAGGCCATCCCTTTAATCCCGGACGACCTCCAAATCGGGCGCCAGTAGCTCTAGGCCGCACACGCCCCTAAGATAAACACCAAGGCGCTGCTTCCCAGGCGTAATAGTCATACTAGCGCCTATTACGCCGGGGAATGCTTCCGTTAATTGGGAATCAACTAGCCAGAAATTGAAATTCAGGGGGGCGACGGACCTCTAGCTAAGGTGAAATAGTATATGAGGACAAACCTTGTGCATCGCGAGTTACTAGGAACATCTAGTATCAAGAAGAAGCGGTCAACTAGTGTCTTCTGTGGGATGAATACCGTGCAAGCAGAGACGTAAGATTTGCACGAATAAGGGAAGAGGAGTACCTTCTTCGGTTGCCGGTGTGGTCACCTCCACATGTCGCGCCGATCTTCTTCTTTTTACCGGGGAAACCAATGTTCTGGAGGGTGCAGGCTTGGATGAACCCATGGCCAAATTGTTGACTGTGTTGCCGTGGTCGTATGTCGGCAGAGGGGAAGCAGATCCGAGGCGGCGAAGGATGGCGTAGCAGGAACAACTCCGGTGCGGTGGAGGGTGGAAAAGTTGGAGCGGCAGCAGTGAGGCGCAGGACGGCGTGGTTGAACTGGCTCGAGTACGGACGGCTCGGCCTCGGCTTCAACTACTAGCCGTGGAGGGCGTTGCGGTTGAGGTTGCGGTGGACGACGATATCGGGGTATCGGCTCCGGCGTGATGGAGGAGGGCGGCGGTTGATGGGTGGGATGGGGTGGCGGACAGAGGACGCCGGGGTTTCGCGGCTGGTGGAGAGGTAGTTTTGGCACCCATGGAGTATGAATGGGGAATCAGATGGGTGGGGGGGAACCATGTTTCGGTCTAGGACGCGCTTGTTTTTGGCTTTTTTGAACAGAAGATGGGACGCGCTTGTTTGAAATTTGGGGAAAGTACAAACTTTGCCCCCCTCTTAAATTTCGGACCTACTACGGTTTGGGGGTAGGATGGTAATCCCAGGTGTCCCAAATAGTGGGCGGGAGCGATTTCGGCCGCGTGCATGTGTGCTTAGGCGGCCATTGTGTATGAATGTTTTTCGGAGGCGGTTGTGTGGCGTCTAGATGAAGCTACAAACCTACCCCGGTTTAGACCTTTGGACGTCGGGCCGGTAGGTTTCACGGGTCGGAGTTATTAGAAAAGTAATTTCCTTGTACTACCAAACATTGGTCTCACGCGGTTTCGGGCGAGTAGAGGCTCTTTTGGCGCTTCATTCGAAATTTTGAAACACAAGCATTCACGTTTAGAGTACTCTTGAACTATGAGGATTGACCTAAATAGACAATGTTATATTTGACCTTGTATGTTTGAAAACCTCATTAAATTATCCGCTTCTTTTTGAAATTTTGACACTTGAAAATCCTATAACTATGATTATTTTGGAATGGAGGAGCTAAATTTGAATCTATTTTGTACACGACTACATATGCTATTATGTACAAAATCAGAGCAAAGATTGGTGCCCCCATAATTTAGGTATGGTTTACAAATGCCATGATATCAAATTCAAATAATTGAATGGACTTCATGTTGAATTCGATTTTTTTAAACCACCTTAAGTTGAATTCAAATGTATGCTAGTTCATAGGTAGCTATTTATAATGTCCATTGTGTAACTTTCGTATGTATAATGTGCTTTACACACACAACATGAACTATACTCACGTTTATATTCGATTGCTAAAGCGATGCATTGTCTGGAGTTCAAAATACTAACTATGTGGATCAATTGTGTCGAATAATAACATAGACATGCTCAAATTCGATAGAATCTAGATGTCTGATGGATCAATGACCGCTCCTTACGCGAATTGCAAATATCATGATCCCATCCTAATATTTGGATACAATTTATATCTTTAATCAATGTGTAGAGCAGTCTTTTACATGTAGTTTCACTCTCCATCGGTGGTCTCTCACACATGCTCACACACTCTCTCCCGAGGTGTCTTTCTCGCACACATGCTCTAGATATAACCCTCCCTCCCTCTCGTAACCATTTACAACTGTTTTCACTAACCTTTATCACAAGCACTCTTCCTCTCGCAAACATACACATGCATAATCCTCATCGACCCTTTCTATATACATGGACCTGCCTACGTGTCTCCTGTACGCACATTATCTTTATGCATGTCTCTCACACATTGTCTCACACCTCTCTTCCTAATCGACGAGTATGATTCTAGCAGAGCATTCTGTAGGATGCCCCTTAAAGTTAGGTTGGATGAATAGTAATATCAGAGATAAAGGGGTTACCTTAGTCCGAGAACCTAGGGTTACAAATCCTAGCCAGCTTTGTCAGTGGACACAGAGTCCTTCACAATTCTGCTATCTTTGTCTTGTACAACTAGTCATCCATGGGTCTTCCTAAATGTATCATGGGCCGACCAATGTGGCGCAGGACGGAACCAAATGAAGGGCCTCACCTCGACCCACCGGACCTCATGCGCTGACACACCCTCTGCCCCCACGTCTCATTATCTTCTCACACCCACACATACCAACACAAACACCACACACACAGAAAATTTCTCCTGGTGCCTCTATTCCCTCCCCCCTTGCATATACACACTCAAGGGAATGGAATCTCTTGTTGTGACGTCATATTCGTCTCTCTCTCTAGACCACTCTCATTTCTCGTGCTATCTCTCCCACTCCCCCCCATCGGCCCCTGTATCCATGCCTCTCTCGAATACGTAATACACACACATACCTCTCTAGGCCCCACCAAATGCATCAACTACACATTCACACATGTTACATCACGTACCCCATTGATCTAAAAAGCCCTCTCTTCACGTTTATTTCGCATACAACATTCCTTTTGAATAAAGTGTGGCCAAAAAATTATTTTAGAGTTTCTACATATATACAACATTACAAATTTATATGGAGGAGTACGAATGCTAATTTGCATTGCATGGTGCCCACAATGATATTTATTCCGCACTGTGAATTTGTATATTTTTATACTATATACAAAGTTAGTCATAATAAAGAGAAACGAAGAGCATCTCTCTCTCCATCGCATACCCCCCCCTGTACGCCCCTTTCACGTATGCACACAAAACTATCTCCAGGTCCTCTAAAAGTAAGCCCCTAGAAAATTCACGCGTGTTTCATCTTTCTCTCGCGATATATGCTATGACGATCATTGTATTTGAAGCGAAAGCACCATACATACATTGGACTTCATAATCCACTCATTACGGTCACCGTTTACGTTTAGTGGTTATTATATAGTCACGGGCTCACCGTACAACTCCGTATTTGCTCATGACATGACTAGTTGACCAGTTAAACGCTCCATGTGGCACCTCTAGTGTTGCATCACATTATCTCACTACCATCATGCCCACCTATCGACTTGTATCTACTCTACATCTACACTCTTATAAAATACATAAAATACACTCTTATAAAAAACAGAGTTGGTGATGATGATGTGCCTGCCATCCTGCAATATAGGCCGTCCAATTTATATCTGACGGATAGGAAAGAAACTATGGCAATTTTGCAAAAAGGTACCCACACACCTCTCCACATTTGCAAATAAGGCCCTTCCCTCGTTCATCCTTTTCTCTCACAAGATAAACAAGTCATACAAATGCATCTTGATGTTACGTGCAACGCACGGGCATCTTGCTAGTAAGAATGAAAACAAACGACAAAAAAATATTTTGACGGTGGTTTGAAGTCATGACCGCGGGCACAGCGGACAAGGTGGCCTTGTATTGGTATGCTGAGCCGTCTGTTTTAATACACATGAGCTGGTGTGGTGATTATATACACACGCACGCATGCACACGAACTGCATCCACGCAACACTCACACAAACACATGCACCCACGCATGCACACAACACTCACACGTACACACGCAGCCACGCATGCACGCAACACTCACATGCACACACGCACGCATGCATGCACACACCAGTACACCACATGACCAACACACACTCTCACGCTCAAGTACTCAACCTACACATGCATGCACATACATCAGGCCCTGACAGACACATACACAACTAGGTGATTCCCGCGCACGGGTTGGAGCCTTGTCGCGCCTGCGTAAATTTGTGTTTACCTGATCTTTTTCCTATGCGAACTGACAGGTGGGACCCACAAGGAACATGGTCAATTTAACTAGTCAACATGGCGCCACGCAGACTATTTGGCCGGTCAACAGAGTGCAATCCGATGCTGAACTGTGAGCAAGTGACTGGATAATCACCGCAAAACGTATATAGTGATCGTAATCAGCTTATTCTGAAGTTCGTTGACCGTATTACGCTTTTCTCTCTGTAGGCCCTCCAAAACTACATCTCTACACGTTCTCGCATGTTACATGTAACAACTATGCAATACAGCACTACTACTACACTCTAACACAATAAATCATATGTGTTTTTAGTTTTACTAGATATCATATTGTTACTTATAATTATTCAGTTTGCATACATTAAAAATTGCCTTTGAAATGTATGGCCAGTATCATCTACCGCGCGGGGAAAATCCCGCCCTTTCCTGTTTGTAACGATGGATTGTGCGAAACAGCAAAACTATAGTACTATACAGTACAAGTGACAGTTCACTGGGCCGTCGTGTCGTCTACTCCTCCGTCGTAAGAGTGGAGCGCTCGCTTTCATAAATCTTCTAGTCCCTTTCGCCGACATGTGGGACATCAAGCTACCGGCTCCACGTGCCATATCGGAATACAGTGCAGAGCAGCCGGGGTGAAGCACCCCAGTCGTGGCGCTGGCGTAGTAATGAGCAATGAGGCGTCAAATCACAAAGCTGCACCTTTCCCGCAGTTAAGTTGGAGGGACGAAGTAATAATGCTAAAAAAAGAAGTTGGAGGGACGAAGCAACCATCATTTCACTCGTTGTTGAATCCGCTTCTCCCTCATCTTCTTCAACTTAACCACGTGTTGCTTCTGCCGTTGTTCTGCCTCATGTGGGACGCGGATCGGCTTGGTAAAGCACTGACACGTGGGGCCGCATGTTAGCAAACCGCCAGGACAACATCCTCTGAAAATAGGAAACCTCCCCCGCCATCCGCGCGGCAAATTCACCTCCTTTTTACTAATCTTGATTCTATAATTTTTTAGATCAATATAATTGAGATTTGTATAGATAGCACACAAGAGCAAAACCAAGTGGTACGGTTAAGGGCATCCACAATGTGTAGCCAAATGTGAAAATAGCTTTTGGCATCGTGGGAACCATTGTGGACGGTGTTGCCAAAGCCAAAAAGATGGAACCGAAGCTCCCTGATTGATTGATTGAAGGAATAGAAAAATGCAACGTCTCTCCTCTTTCTCCATGCTTGGACGCATGTAGTATAGTATAGAGCACATACTCTACTCCCCTGTCCCTTCTATCACAAATCAGAAAGCAGTGAGGCTTTAAATCACGAAGCACGGACGAAGCAACCATCATTTCACTCTTCGCTGACTCCGCTTCTCCATCGTCTTCTTCGAGAAACCATCTCACCGCACTAGTATTCCTAGTAGTAGTACTAGTAAAGGACTTCCTGGATGCAAATAAGGCGGTTGTCTCGGCTTGCAGGCGGCACTTGCGAACGACTTACCGTGGTCTCCCTCAATGGTGTTCTCCGTTGAACGCACTTCGCCAAACCGCAAAAAAAAAATCATCGACGTCACCGCAATGGGGAAGGAAGTCAAATATAGTTACTACCTCCATTTTTTTGTACACAAGGCCAGTATATCAAAATTACAATTTGTAAAGGGCCACTAACACTAATCGAGGCAAAATTGATGGGGTTAGCAACCAAGGACATTAATATCCCCTACATGCATGTGGAAGTGAGAAGGTTGGTTTGCATGGCGCTGCATTAATCAAGCGATGAGGAATGAGATGGTTAGCTCGTTGGTCTTTCGAGAAAAAAATACACATTAATTGACACATGAAACGAGGATTTGTATCGATTAAATCCCGCGAAGGAAAACCCCGCCTTTCTTTTTTAACACTAGTACTCCTAGTACGTACGTACTTATCCTGTTTGGGTCTAAGCCTTGCATTGCCAAACTTCGCCACACATTTTTGCCAAGCTTGCCTAAAGTTTTCAAAATGAGGAGGTACACTTGCGCACGGCTATCGCGATCGCACCACACCCTCACACGGTCGCTCCTGCACGCCGCGGTCGCACCGCACCCTCACACAGTCGCTCCTGCACGCTGCAAACCCAACCAAGGGAACACATCCTCACTGACACGTGCTGTCGCATGTGAACAAACCAAACTCAGCCAGCCTATCGCTGACACATAATTTTCGTTCATAGAGTATGTTTATCCAACCGCATGTTGGGGATTATCCGTACGGCCCATGCGGTGGTCTGTTGGGAAAGAAGAAGAGGTGAGGAAGAAGGAAAGAAGGGTTAGGAGACGTAGGATATTCATCCAACCGCCTGAAATGGTAGACTGACCCACGCCAGGCGACTTGCATAACAAATATAGTATGTTTTTACACAGCAAAAGATCCATAAAAACAACAACATAAAGAAAAACTATCACTGCTCGCGGAAAGAGATGGCCTCGTCGTCTTTGGCTGCCGACGCGAACCAGTCGTCGCTGTCGTCGTGTGTCTCCGCACCATGGTTGTCCTCGGCCTCCAGCTACTCGTTCAAGCGGAGCGTGCGGGCGCTCTGCACGGACGAGAGCACAGCCCGGTTCAAGTCGAGGACGTCCGGTTCTGCCTGCAGGAGGGCCTCGATGGCAGCGGCATCTGCGCGCTCTGTGTTGAGTCGAGCCTCCGCCGCCCGGTTCAAGTCCAGGACTTCTGGTTCCGCCTGCAGGAGGGCGTCGATGAGAGCGGCATCCGCGCGCTCTGCATCGAGTCGAGCCTCTATCACCCGGTTCATGTCCAGGATGTCCGGTTCCGCCTGCAGGAGGGCCTCGATGGCAGCGGCATCCGCGCGCTCCGCCTCAAGTTGAGCCTCCGTCGCCCGGTTCACATCCACGACATCCGGTTCCACCTGCAGGAGAGCCTCGATGGCAACGGCATGCGCGCGCTCCGTGTCGAGTTGAGCCTCTACCTCCCGGTCCTCCTTTAGTATCGCCATGTTGAACCGCTGGTCCGCCTGCACCATGGGGGACTCGAACGCCGGCACGAAGTTGACGTCCGTCGTCTCATACCCATCGGGGGCCTTCTGCGCCGCGACCTCCGCAGTGAACAATGGATCGGCTTCCTCCTCCTCGTAGCTTGTCTCCAGAGAACTCGGGGATTGGCCCGCCACAAAGCAAGCTTGGGAACGGAGGTCTGTGGCACCGATCACCGCCGTGATTTCTGCGCGGCGCTCCGGCGTCAGCATCTTGTAGTAAGTGATCTTGTAACGCACCATGGCTTTCCGGCGAACTAGGGGACGCTTGATGCGGGCTAGGGGATCGAAAGGTGGGGGAATGGGCTGGAGATTTGGTGTGGTTTTAGGGCAGTGGCTGGCGTAGGCCGAGCAGCAAAGGTTCTGGTGTGAATAGTGGTTCCGGTGACAACCGGTCAATCGGTTTTGACTGTACATCGCTCTTGGCATGTTCGTGTTGCAGCCCGGCACGCTGGACCCTCCATGTTGCTCACCGAATGGAACGCGCTTCATCTTGCGTTTTCGCTCGCTTGTGGGACCGCAGTTGAGAGCAAACCGACGTCCCTCCCCCTCCCCCGCCCGCGTCATTTATTATACCACCACTCCCTTCGTTTTATGCGGAGTAAATAAAAACAGAGGGAGTATACTACGGATGAGGATCCCCTGACGTGGCCAAACCCATTGAGTAACTGACATGTGGGGCCTAGCAAGCATGGGGTCCGCCAGTAAGTGACCGAAAGGGAGGGTAAGGCAGGGATACCTACGTCAGAGGATCCACTTCCACTATACTACTTTGACCAAATGTTAGAGTAATAATATATGACATGCAACTTACACAAATGTTAGAGTAATAATATATGACATGCAACTTACACAAAGCATACAGGGTCTAATGCATTTTTCGAGGCTAACTTTGACCAAAGGTTAGAGTAATAATATATGACATGCAACTTACACAAAGCGGTCAATTTCGTATGTGAAAGGAGTTTCCAATGATATAATTTTCACATTATACATCTCATGTACTATTAATCTTGTCAATAGTCAAATTGGAAACCATCTTGAGTACGAATCTAGGAGTACGTACGAATCTAACAATATTGATTGGGCATTGTTGAATGTTGATACCTTTTTTATCATAGTAGAGATACTTTGACTACACATAAAACTTATATGTAAACTAGAAAGGATAGGGCGAACCAACCTGTGGTTGGATGGTTAGAGGGACTGTGGTATCCCTAGCCCACCAGGGTTCAAATCCTGGTGCTCGCATTTATTCCTAGATTTATTTCAGGATTTCCGGCGATGCGCATTCAGTGGGAGGAGACGTTCCCATCGATGACGAAGGTGCCTACGGTGACTTCGTAAATTTCAAGATGATATGCCGACTCAGTCTTTCGGAGGTGCTCATAGGGGTAGGGTGTGTGTGTGTGCGTTCATAGGGATGAGTGTATGCATGTGTATATGAGCGCTTGTGTCTGTACTGATGTTCAAAAAAACTAGAAAGGATAGGAGGGAGTACATTGTACGTTCAAAAACGAAAAGAACATTGAATACCCTTTATATATGATTTGCGGATGCTATGATCACCGGTTCAAAATGTTGAATCCGCCTTAGGTATCACGTGCCCCCACTCATTCCCTCTCGATTTCATCTCGGAGTCCAGAGATCTATTGAAAGAGGACTAGGGTGGGTACATGCGAATGATACTCGGCGGAATGTTCAAATGAGGCATGCGGGAGGATGGACTCGACTGGAGGGCGACATGATCGATGGAGAAGAGGGTTGGAGAGGAATGAGAAATAAGCAAACGCCACATGATTACACTTGAATGGCTCAAATAAACAATAAGTTGTCTCGCTTGGCCTACATAGTGAAAGGCCTAATGCGCAACGCGGAGCACTGGCGCTTGAATATGGCCGGGAAAACAGGGAAACCGACATGTGGGGCACACCCGTCGGGACGACGTAGCGTAGACTAGTCCAATGGAGGAGCTGGCCCACGACCTCCTCGCCACCGACAACCGTTCACGTGGGTCGTTGGGGCCAACAACGGGGCGCAGCTCCAGCACCGCCTCTGGACACGGCGACCGCGGTGAGCGACACGCTCATATCGTTGCTAGACACGGTCGGTTTCAGTGTGCCGAGGGTGGCGTTAGTGTTGTGGCACGACCAACGGTATGTTTGGTTTGTGCCCAAGGTTGCCCCATCAAAGTATTGGGTAGCCAAAATTTTGGTTGAGGTATTGGTTGCCCATGATTTGGCCGACATTGGCAAGAAAAATGAACTAGAGTTGGCTAGAGTTCATTGGCATCCCAAAGAAATGGCAACCATCCAAACAAAGACCAATCTTTGGGTCATGACTAAAATTTTGGTTGAGGTATTGGTTGCCCATGATTTGGCCAACATTGGCAAGAAAAATGAACTAGAGTTGGCTAGACTTCATTGGCATGCCAAAAAAATGGCAACCATCCAAACAAAGACCAATCTTTGGGTCATGACCAAAATTTTGGTAAGGTGCACTTTGGCCACAATCCAAACACACCCCAACACCCGGCTCGTCGAGGATGCACGGGGCACCGTGACGCATCTGCAGAGTGGTGTAGCGCGGCCAACTGCATCCTTTGGACCTGAGACCATGCCGGGTCGTCTTGCTTTTTCAATGACATGCTGGGATCGCATTTGAGCAAAGGGCATCTCCAACGTTGCCACGATCGCAGCTGACTACCCTGGCACACCAAAGCCCTCGTCCCTCGCGCCGTTGCACGGTGCGTTCCCAGCCGGCGCCAGCTGCCCGCATTCATGTCGTCCGTTTGTATGTCGTCGTTAAGAGGCTCGGTGCCCGAGGAACCAACTCCGGTGACTTAATGATGCACCCGGACGCTTGGCCTCACCGGAATGTGCTACTTAAAGCGGCAACGCCCAACTAACCTCCACACCATAGAGCATCGTCCTCCTACCTGACACCACATCCGCCATGACCACAAGTGCGAACGCTCTGCGGGAGAGCTTGTCTTCGGCGATGAAGCTCGAGGTAGCCGCCCTCGCTCAAGTCGCCTCTCGCGACGCAATAGCGGCGTAGTCGTACGTGGACGCGACCGCACAAGCGGTGGCCCCGCTGGCGGCTGACGACGGGAGCACCGTCAGCCACGCGTCCTACTTGCCGCCGTCCAACGTCCGGCACCGCCGAGGTCGGGGACTCCTCCGAGGATGAGTAGGGCATGGGAGGCGGTAGGGCATGGTGTGCCAACTGGCCGGTCCATATCCCGTGTTCTACTCTTCCTCGCCGGAGACCGCACCTTCACTTCACGGGTCTTGAACCCCGCCCCCGTACATAGAGATCGCAGATGGAGGACGTCGGTCGCCGCGGTAGAATAGGTTTAGGGTCGGGTTTCTTTTATTTTTCTGTCCTATAAAAGTTCGAAATGTAATGAAAATATGCCGTGTTTGCATTAATCTCGGCCAGTGTATATGAACTTTCACAATAATATACATATTGTAGGAGTACTAGCAAGATGCCCGTGTGTTGCACGGAAGATCAAGATCTTGTGGGAGAAAAGGATGAACGAGGGAAAGCCTTATCTGCAAATGTGGAGAGGAGTGCGGGTAAATTGTCATAGTTTCCTTCCTATCCGTTAGATATAGATCGAACGGCCTATATTGCAGGATGACAGACACACCATCATCACCAACTCTGCTTTTTATTGAACCGAGCCAAATCTAAAAAACCCAACTAAGCCAACCTCCCAGCATATCGCGCGGGAAAAGACTCGGCCGCGCCGTTTTAGTCGGGATTACCGGATTACTAGTAGTAGTATCGATGGATCGCGCGAAGCAACAATATATTTTTTTGAGGGGGCGAAGCACCTAGTTTAAAAGGAAAAAGGCGGTACACTCACAACACTCCTGTCACGGTCGCATTGCACCCCACACACGTTCGGTCATGTACACGGCTCACGCAAACGGAACGCGCTTCGGCTTGCCTCTTCACTGACACGTGGGACTGCACTTGGAGAAACCGACCATGCGCCAAACTCCCCCCGCCCACCGCGCGAAAATCCTCCCCCCCCCCCCCACACACACACACAAAAATTCCCCCCAAATCCGATTCAACCGCCCTTTGGCGAAATATTCCCCAAACCCCCCTCCCCCCTGTCCCCCCTCCACCCCATTCGCTCCGCCAAAGCTGCCCTCCCCGCCGCACCAATACGTCGGTGCCGCGGTTCGTTGAGGGGACGCACGGCGATCCTCTCGCTCCCACAGTACGCTCTCGTAGACTGCCGTCCTCTAGTCGCGCCGCCACCTCTGGCTACGTTCTTGTGGAGGCACATGGCGGTCAGCGCCGCCACCGCTGGCGACGTTCGTGTGGAGACGCATGGCGGTCAGCTTCTCCCACGGTACGCGCATCCTAGACTGAGGCCCCATTCATGTCGGTGTAGCGCTGAATGTTAGCTGATAGACGTTGTTAATCTTACTGTTTGCCGAAGTAGTTTAGTGTCAATATGCTCTGCTTAAGAAGCTTCCTTGCCCTGTTCTGCACTCAATCTGCTTAGCTGAGATGGCATGCCAAGGCCGATTAGTTGCTAAAATATCCTGCCATATATTTATTGTGACGTAGATTGCCATGGTCTAGTAGCCAATCTATTAGGTGAAATAGCTCTACACCATTTTATACTCGATCTTTGTTGCTGCGATGGCCTTCGATAGTTCGATGGCTGTGTGCTCGGCCTCATTGACTGCTGAAATAGTCTGCCATAATTTAGCACTCAAATATGTTTGCTGAATTAGCTTTACATATACTTCGTTACTTAGATCTGCTCGTCCAAATATCTTGCCATAGCTTTAGACATCGACCTAGGTATTTTTTTCTGGACTTCATAAAAAAGCATATATGTTTTTCCTGTAATATCTAGTAGAAGAACTAATTTGTATGTCTAACAGATGGACAGGACTTGGATAACTTCTGCTCGAAGATTCTCCGTTGCATATGTCGAGGGGGTTGAAAACTTCATGAACTTTATCAGAGCTGAGTACGGTGGTCCGAAATCAGATGTGCTCTGCCCGTGTAGCAGTTGTATGAATTCAGTTACAAGACCCCAGTCAACTGTGCAAAATCATCTACACTTGTATGGGATGTCGGTCACATATACTAGGTGGGTTCATCATGGTGAAGCTGTGAACGTCAATGTTATTGACTACGTGGAAGCAGCAGATCACCATCTTGATCTGCCTGATGCTCAGGTGGAAGAGGAGGAGGAGGTGGTGGTGGCGGAGCCAGTGAGTTTGACCAACATTGAAACAATGCTACGAAATGCTCGTGCATTCCGTGAACTTTCACCTGCAGAAGAAAAACGGTGGGCCCGCATGTTGGAACAATGCAACGTTGCTGTCACCCCAGGAAATAAGCTGTCAGTATTCTCAGCTATGGTCACCTTTCTTCAGGTGAAGACATCTGAGCGGATGACCAACAAATCATTCGATGCGATGTTGGCTGCTTTCCGCAAATCTTTCCCAGATGCGTCTGAGCTGCCACACACCTACAGTAAAATGAAGAATTTCCTTCGTGCAGTTGGAATTGGATATGATATGATCCATGTTTGTAAGAATAATTGTGTTCTGTTCCGGAAGGATTATGCCAACTTAAGTGAATGCCCGAAATGCAAATCATCAAGATGGAAAGATGGCGATGCTGTGAAGAGGATTCCTCATAATGTTCTGAGACATTTTCCAATTACACCAAGATTGCAGAGGTTGTTTCATGATGCTGAAACAAGAGAGGATGTACTGTGGCATTCTAGGAACCAGGAGTACAGAGATCAGAATGTAATGAGCCATCCATCTCATGGTAGTGAGTGGAAAAGCTTCAATGATAAACACAAAGAGTTTGCTGCTGACCCGAGAAACATTAGACTTGGCTTAGCTTCAGATGGATTTAACCCATTTGGCCACCAGAGCGCCACATATAGCATGTGGCCAGTGCTTGTTATCCCTTACAACATGCCTCCAAATGTCTGCACCAAAGAATCAAACTACATGATGGCCTTGCTCATCCCAGGTCCAAAAAGTCCTGGAAAGGATTTTGATTTGTTCATGGAGCCTCTTGTGGAGGAACTTCAACAGCTATGGAAGGGTGTTCTCACTCGAGACCTATATAGCAGCCCACCAGCTGATTTCTTTCTGCGTGCTGTTGTAATTTGGTGCATCCATGATTATCCGGCTTTGGGCACTATGTCAGGGCGAACGACACATGGTTACAATGCATGTGTTCGCTGTGACAGGAATCCGCTGTCATACGCAATACTTAGCAAGATCTGTTACATTGGACACCGCCGTTTCCTTGCCAAGGACAAGCCGCATCCTAGAAAATACCGAAGACATGTGTTCAATGCAAAGCATGAAAACCGTGATGCGCCAAAGAGGCTCACCGCCGATGAGTTGCAAGTGGAATTAGAGAAGGTCAGGCATATTACACCAGGAAACCATCCTGGTAATGGTAGCGGGAAAAGGAAGCATGGCACGGTAGAAGAGAGATTATTGTTTACCCGCAGGTCCACTTTGTGGGACTTGGAGTATTGGAAAGATTTGGATCTGCGGCATAATCTTGATGTGATGCACATCGAGAAAAATATATGTGACAGCATTATCGGCACACTTCTTAACATTGAAGGCAAGACGAAAGATACCTTAAAATCTAGGATTGATTTGACACACCTGGGTATCAGAAAGGATTTGCAGGTGCAAGATGAAGGTAAACCACGGGATATGGCACCAGCTGTGTACGTCTTGGACAAGGTAAAAAGAAAAGAATTCTGCGAGGTCCTGTCACGTGTGAGATTCCCACATGGATTTGCTTCCAACCCTGAAAGGAGAGTCAGTGCAGATGGAAACAAGGTACAAGGGTTGAAAACTCATGACTGCCACGTCCTACTTCAAAGGGTTTTACCTGTTATCCTTAGAGGATTGGGCCGCCCTGACTTATACAGAGCAGTTGCAGAGTTGGGACAATTCTTCAGGGAACTCTGCAGTAGAAATATCAGGATAGATGCTTTGGAGCGTCTTAGAGACAAGATACCAACTATCCTATGCGACCTTGAGAAGATATATCCTCCAGCCTTCTTTGATGTGATGGTGCATTTGGCTGTTCATCTACCTGATGAGGCACTACTTAGAGGTCCAGTACAGTATGGCTGGATGTACCCTATTGAAAGGCGGCTAGGCACTTTCAAGGGCTATGTTAGGAACAGAGCTAGACCCGAGGGTTCCATTGCAGAGGCCTACATTGCTACAGAAGCGTTGACATTCTGCTCAAAATACATTGAAACAGCTGATCAGCTTAGCAAAGAGGTGGGTGAAGACAATCCCGGGCTCAATGTTTTCGATTATTCTGTTCGAGTTACAGGGAAGAGTCGACAAGAGGACAAACCTAAAGATTTGGACAAAATGGTTTGGTATGTGTTGAATAACTGTCCTGAGATA
Organism: Triticum aestivum; assembly: GCF_018294505.1. Lineage (NCBI taxonomy): Eukaryota > Viridiplantae > Streptophyta > Magnoliopsida > Poales > Poaceae > Triticum > Triticum aestivum. The sequence continues at coordinate 213,515,530 of NC_057813.1, read as the reverse complement.
CTACCTTATATCAAGTAAGTGCAGTACTGCAGCTTATACATCGTAATCTACTAAACTTGCAGCACATTCTTATATATTTAGATGTTTGACGCGATCACTATGTTGTGCAGCATCTACAAAGAGGAGTTACTGCCGCAAAATCCAAGAAACATTGACAAACTGGTTATGGCAGGATTTGCGAAATGGTTCAAGAACCATGTAAGCTTTTGAAGTGCACTGTCAGTTTTTTTAATATATTGAGTACATAAGATGATCAGCTTGTCTATTTTCTAACCATAGGTTAAGAAGATGCGGGAGGATGGGCAGGCAGTTGATGATGCCCTTTACTCACTAGCAATGGGTCCTGATACTCGGGTAAGACATTATGAATCTTGCGTTGTTGGAGATGTGCGCTACAACACCCTTGCACGAGACGAAGGCAGGAAGACACAAAACAGTGCCATCATGAGCACGGATACGTATGACAAAGAGACAACTGAAATGTATGCTAACATAACAGACATTGTTCAGTTGCAGTATATCTCCAGTTTCGAGGATCATCGGTGTGTGGTTCTGTTGTGCTGTCGTTGGTATAACCTGTTTTCCAGGATCGCAAAACCCAGAGCTGATGATTATTTCAAATCCATCAATGTCAAGGCGGCGTACCAGACCAACGAGCCTTTTATTTTGGCAAATCAAGCAACACAGATATTTTTCTTGGAAGACACATTTGCACGTAGCGATGACTGGAGAGTATTGCAAAGGTTTGAGCAGAGGAATTCGTTTAATGAAGTTGCACAACAAGATGATGCTTACACTGCTCCTGATGTACAAGATAACACAGATGTTCCTAATATCTTTGAGAACCATCACGTCAATGACGCCGGCGAAAAGATTGCATGTCGTGCTGTGGACATACAAGAGTTGATCAAGAAGAAGCCAACGTTCGAGGACGTTGAGGACGAAGAAGAAGATGACACCGTGGGGAATTACGATTCAGACTGATACACATGGCGAAGATGTTGACGCTGCTGCTGCGGATGATGATTACATTGCTTTTGTCGTATTTGCCTGTCAGAAGACGTTTTTTATCTACTATGTGAAATTGTGTTTGCTATGACAACTGAAACCTGATGAACATGTTGTTTAGTATTTTGCTGTGAGAACATCACTTGTTATGTATGCTGATTTGTGTTTGGTGATTGTATGACAACTAAAACATGATGACATTGTTGTTTAGTTGTACTCATATTTGGCTGTGAAACTTGAATTTGATGACATAGTTTGCTGTTGGACTGCAATTTGCTCGACGTCTTCGAATGAGAACAAAGCTGACCCAACAGGGCCTCTGCTATTTATTTATTTATATGAGCAAAAGGGGATACCCCCTGATTTCCGTTAATAGAAATCATTAGATGTTCACAACACTACGCCCAGCCTGCTACACAGGTTTCATTCATTACTAGTTTCAGCAAAGTGCTCATGCCGTAGCCACTGAATACATCACGAGTGCTACATACACTGCAAATAAAGAGACAATCATCCTACAGAGCACATCGATTTTGCCCATTATCTTCACAAGCTCTTTCATCTCCTCATTGCTGTCAAGGCCGTTCAGCAGCTGTTGCTTGGCCATGATCAGAGGAACTGCATCTTTAACCTTCTGCTCTGCATCTTCCTCTTCTGTCGTTCCTTCAGTTACTTATCCAACACCCCAACCTGCTGGTATTGGGATTCCTTGGCTAACCAAATAATCAGCGTAGTTGCATTCCCCGGCATCAGCAACTTCCCAGAAATACAAATCACACGAATCTTCCCTTTTCTGCACGAATCAAATTGGAAGATCATCAACCAAACTATTAAAAAATCAGCAACTGAAAGCAGCAGAACAACACTTAAACATATTATTACCCCATGATTCGGGCATTTGTAGAAGACTCGGCCAGGGTTGCGGATTGTGGTTGAGACGCGATGGATGACTCTGCGTGATTTGCAGCAGTGGCTCCACACCAATGGCATCGGGTTGCGATGAGCAATTGGTTGTAGTGCACATGTCGGTGGGGGTGTGATGAGACCCACAGGCGATGGTACGGGTGGTGACTTGGCGCATATCTGGTTGTTGCTTGCTGAAGAGCAGGTGGACGAGCAGCCAGCGAACATGGTTGCTGCGGCCAGAGCTTCTGATGCTAGGCAGAGTAAGTAGAGAAGAGGAGAAGCGAACGTTGGATATGTCAGTTTCATTACTTATAGAGTAGCATAGCACCATATATAGTCATAGTCTAGGTTTGGATTCGAACCAGCTACATGAGCACGTCTTTCTTTTTTCTAAAACTTGGCAACATCTCTTTCCTGGTACACTAGCTTATTCTGTACGCCTTCCCAAGTCTTTGATTTTCTTTCCCTTTTTTTGCGAGGAAGGAAGGAGGACAAAATTGAGAGTTCCTCAGACTCGAACCCAAGACCTCTCGGTTGAAAACCAAGGGTCCTAGTCACTTATGTGGTGAACGTTCCCTGTGAGGAGGACTGCAGACGAACGCATTTTCCTCGCAGTTTTCTTCCTATATATAAAAAAGTATGCTACTTGGTGTCCGCTTAGTCAAAAAACGATTGTGCCAACCTTGACCGTTGGATTGACATTCAATGTCTGTCGCGTTTCTTCAGTCTCTTCTTCCTCGAGCCGCCAAAGCCAAACCAGCGCCGGTGGGACCGCCTGCTCCCGCCTCCCATGGCTGGCTGTGATCTTCCCAGGCTCCTGTTCGTTCCTGTCTGAGGCCTCACCATCGTCCTCCGCCTTAGTTCGCTCGCCGTGGCGCTACCCTCCGGTGTTGTCAACATGGTCAACAACCGAGAGGAATAAGGAGATGACTGTACATGGTGAGGATGACAGTAGGGACCCAGCAGCGCGTGCAGTAATTTTGTTTTTTCGGGATGGAGAAGGGTATCAACTGGGTTGTGCGGGACCCGTGGCCCGTCTAGCCCAGGCTTTTATTTCATATGTTTAGCACATGACCAGCCCAGTTTGTTTTTTTCCTTTCTGAAAAATGGCTAGCCAGCTATTTTGTTTTTTGCAGAATAACCAACATAGGCCTACTTGCTTTTCTATGCCCTGCTGGGCCAGAAATCTTTCAAGATGAGGAGGGATGCATTTTGCCCAGAAAATGGGCTATAAGTAATAAGAAATGGGCTATAAGTAATAATAAATGGGCTGTAAAATGAAAAAAATACAGCAAACAGGCAATTAGTTCCAAAATATTGTTTTCTTTCGGATTTTGATATTTTAAATTTCATTGTTTTTGTGCGGGTAAAATTTCATTGAATTTAAATTAAGGTATATTTAGATTTAAAATTAATTTGAATCTGGCTAGAAATTTCTGGCTGTATGTTGTTTGGGACAGATTTGGAGGCTGACTTGTGGGTCTACTAGGTTGACGTGTACTTTGGCTTTGTCAACTTAGTCCACAAACGATTCTAGTAACAGTGACCGTTGGATGTTAATCCAACGGTCGTGCTTCTTCTTCAATATCTGATCTTCTTGCTCCAGCCGCCCAAACTAGCTCCGGTGGGACTGCCTGCTCCCGCCTCCCATGGCCGGCTGTGCTGCCACACAGGCCGCACCATCCCACCCTACTTCATTGCTGGCCAGGCCATTCCTCTACTCACCCACACCTCCTGTTATTTTTCGGCAACGACAGCCGGACCAGTAAACCCTCGTACTCCCCACCGTGTGGGCAACCATTGCCGAGTCTTCCCCGGCTCCGTGCTGTTCCCTTCCTAGGCCTCATCGTCGTCCACCGCCATGGTGCTCTCGGCGCGGCCTGGTCAACGTGGTCAACAAACGACATCCATCGGTCGTGGACTGTACGTGCAACATAATGATTCCTCCACCTGACAACTGGGACCCACCGGAAGGGCCTCTGTATTTCGCGAAAAAACGTTCCTCCCGCTGACATGTCGGACCCACCAGCTATATCTTCGCACGCAAGGAAGTGTCTCCTTATTACGCACAAAAAATGAATACCCCCCTGCTAGCTGGGACCCACCATAGTGGGAGGATGACTTGTGGGCCAACTAAGTTGACGGGGAAGGAGGGGTTTGTCAACTTAGTCAGTATGAACGATTCTAGCTCCAGTAACCGTACGATGTCCATCCAACGGCTGTAGTGCTTCTTCAACCTCTGGTCTTCTTGCTCCAGCCGCCCAAAGCAGCGCCGGTCGTGCCGCATGCTCCTGCCTCCCGTGGCCGGCTGTGCTGCCGCGGAGGCCTCACCGCCCCCTACTATTCCCACCGCTGGCCAGGCCCTGCGCCGATGGCAGCCTCACACCATAGCCGAACCAGTGAACCCTCGTACTCCTCTCCGCGCGGGCTTTCACTGCCGCGTCTTTCCCGGCTCCGCGTTGTCCCCTTCCTAGGCCTCGCCGTCGTCCACCACCGTGGTGCTCTCGGCACGGCCTGGTCAACGTGGTCAAGGAACGACTTCCATCGGACGTGGACTGTACGTGGAGAGGCTGACAGCTGGGTCCACGGCCGCAGCAAGGAAGTGCCTCCTTATTACGCAGAAAATAATGATTCCTCCACCTGGCAGCTGGGACCCACCGGACGGGCCACTATATTTCGTGGAAAAAACGTTTCCCCCTGACTGCTGGGACCCACCAGCTTCATCTTCGCACGCAAGGAAGTGCGTCCGGGTGAAAAAAAACGATCCGTCCCCCTGACTGTTGGGACCCACCAGCTACACCTTCGCACGCAAGGAAGTGTGTCCGGGCAAAAAAACGATTTGCCCCCCTGACTGCTGGAACCCACCAGCTACATCTTCGCAGGCAAGGAAGTGCCTGACAGTCGGCACCCACCTGGTCGAAGCGTACGTAGCATTGTCATCCTGGTCACGAACGTGTACGTACATACTAGTCGATGTAGAGGCGCGCACGTGTTGTAGTAAAGGCGCGCACGTGTCATAGTAGAGGCGCGCACGTAGCATGTACATGTACGTACAGCGGCCGGGGTGCAAGAAAGAAAATACGGACACGTATGTGTACATACGGGCGGGGTCTCAAACGCCTACTCGCGCATACGTACATGGCTGGGTCAGAACAGAGAAACAACGTCGTCGTCGTGTTCATGGGGAGCCAACCGACTGGGTCGGAACGGAATGCGTGCTCGTGTTCATCGGGAGGGCTTGGACGGAATAGGCGATGGAAACGAGGCCTGGCGTACCGCACAACGGAGGAAACGGCCTTGTGTTCGACCGGCCACGTTCGAAACGGGATCCTGTTCATCGGTAGGGGTCTGGCGTACCGCAAAACGGAGGAAACGGACCTCCTACGGTCGAAACGGGGTCCTGTTGATCGGGAGGGGTGTGGCGTACCGCAAAACGGACGAAACGGACTTGTGTTGGAACGCTACGGTCGAAACGGGGGTCCTGTTGATCAGGAGGGGTGTGGCGTACCGCAAAACGGATGAAACGGACTTATGTTGGAGCGCTACGGTCGAAACGGGGGTCCTGTTCATCGGGAGGGGTGTGGCGTACCGCAAAACGGGACTCCACGGGATACTATTCATCTCCACCGTCGACCTCCTCCAGCCTCCATGGGCTACCGTCGACCTCCTCCAGCCTCCACGGGCTCCTGTTCATCCAGCCTCCACCGCGCGCTACTCCACCGGCTACTGTTCAACCACCCCTCCACGGGCATCCCTCCACCGTCTAATGTTCATCCAGCCCTCCACACCACGGGGTTCTGTTCAACCACCCCTCCACAGACACCCCTCCACCGTCTACTGTTCCTCCAGTCCTCCACACCACGGGATCCTGTTCATCCAGAGGCAACGCCACCGCTCACTGTTCATCCAACCCCCCCCCCCCTCGCAACGCTCACTGTTCATCCAATCGATCGGCTTCAGTTGGCAGCAGTAGCGAAGGAATCGCTCGATCGGGTTCAGTTAACAGCCATCGATCGATCGCTCGGGTTCAGTAACGCGTAGCCTGCAGTGCAATCGCTCGGGTTCAGTTAGAGCCCAACGCCTCGCACGCACGCGTGTACCTGTACGAGAGAAACACGCATCGCTCGGCCCCCGACCTCCCACCGTAACCGACAACTTCCCAAAATTTTCCTCCCCCTCGCTTCTACCATGGTTTTTTCTGTCATGGACGACCCAAAGAATGTCATGCAGTTGCGTCTTCGGCCCGCCCAGGATGAAAAGCCCATTTTCTGTCATGATTTTTTGTCATAGAAGTAGGAGCCCACCACATCTATGATGATACCGGGTTTTGTCACAATTATCGTCATAGAAGTGTCATATGTATGACAGAAAAAAATTCGTTCGGCCCAAAATGTCAGGATATGTCTTTTTTTGTAGTGTAAGTTTATTATCAGATTATCCATGAATATTATTTGAGTTTTCTCTGAACTCTTTTATGTATGATTCTGTACCTTTGTATTTCTCTTAGATCTATTGATTTGGTTTGGCCAATTAGATTGATTTTTCTTGCAATGGGAGAGGTGCTTTGTGATGGGTTCGATTTTGTGGTGCTCAATCCTAGTGATAGAAAGGGACATGGCATGTATTTGTATCGTTGCCATTAAGGATAAAAAGATGTTATTTATTCATGCGTGAGTTTACTTTGTCTACATCATGTCATCTTGCTTAATGCGTTACTCTGTTCTTTATGAACTTAATACTCTAGATGCATGCTGGATAGCGGTCAGTGTGTGGAGTAATAGTAGTAGATGCAGGTAGGAGTTGGTCTATTTGTCTCAGACATGATGCCTATATACATGATCATTGCCTTGGATATCGTCATGATTATTTGATTTTCTATCAATTGCTCAATAGTAAAAAAATTACCCACCATATGCTATTTTCAAGAGAGAAGCCTCTAGTGAAAACTATGGCCCCGGGGTCTACTTTTTATCATATATTAAAATCAAAAATACATTGCTACAAATTTTATTTATTTATTTTGTGTTTTAATTATCTATTTATCACTATGAGATTTGATCCTTCCAATTAACCGTCGAGGGATTGACAACCCCTTGATCGTGTTGGGTGCAAGTATTTGTTATTTTGTGTGTAGGTACTGCTGACGAGGTGTTGCCTGGTGCTGCTACTGGATTAATAACCTTGGTTCTTAACTAAGGGAAATACTTATCTCTAGTGTATTGCATCATCCTCTCCTCTTCGAGGAAATCCCAACGCAGCTCACAAGTAGCAGGAAGAATTTCTGGCGCCGTTGCGAGGGAGACATCATCAACATCTATCAAGTACCATCGCATAAACTTTCATCTCCTTGCATTTACATTATTTGTCATTTGCCTCTCGTTTTCATCTTCCCGTACTTCTAAAATATTTTCACAAAAATGCAAAAATATTTTCCGTTTCTTGCTTTGCTTGTTTGCTCGCTTTATCGTTATGGCTAGTTCTTCTCTCGTTTCGTGTACCCCTAAAAATGAAGTTCTCAATTTTAAACAAAGGGGAGAGGAGAATTTAAAAGATGCTTGGTATAGGATTTGCAATGCCCAAAGTAGATCAACTCGTAAGCAATCTACTACCATTCTTCTTCGCAATTTTTATGTGGGTGTTACTACTTGGTATAGATTTGTGCTAGATACTATTATCGGAGGGAATTTCTTGATTAGTCACCCTATGGATGCTTTCAGTGCTATGGGCATTTCTTCAGTAGTCATTCTATGGTTGCTTCCGTCACCTGTGTGGCCTAGCTTATTTGTTGTGTCATGGCCGCTGGGTGAATAAGTACTTGCATTCGCCTATTTTGGTTAGGGATACAATGATTTTTGCTCCATTTGGTTACATCAGAGTGATATAGTTTTTCGTGGGCACAAAAGATCCAATCATGTGTGCAGGTGTTGTTCTCATGTACCACTTGGTTGTGGTTATGGTCTTATGGAATTTATTACAGCCATCCCAACACAAGGATTGGAATGTTGACACAGCTTGGTGCAAGATTCTCGAATTGCTTGCCATGGAATTTATATTTTAGTTTAGTTAGTGTGCATAATAGGCATGGCTTGTCCCATTTTTGGTAAGGTTACTGATTTATCGATTTGTAGTAAAGTATTCAATGATGTCGTATACTTCATCGATGCAAGGGCGGTTGGTGGTAAAGGAAGCTTTTCCTTTTAATCAAAATCAGTTTCCATCCCTCAGACGTCATCACAGGGTGCTCAAGTTTCGTCCTGGAGACTGCTTGCACCACATCTGTGTGTGTATTAAGTAAGATGGAGAAGTCCTTGCAACACGAATATAGCCCCAGAGAATAGAGGAGATTAAACACATGCAAATGAGGATACCACCCCCTGCATAATGGGCGAAGTGTGGAAGGTCCTCGACACATTTTCATATTTTTTATGTAAATGCATCATATCTGGTATGTCAACTTAACCTATTTCCTCCTAATCTTCAGAGACGTTTTGTTCTACTACTAGGACTGTAAGTGCATCTCCAACACATGATGTAAAATAGGGCACTCAAAAACAGTTTTAGGACATAAATAAAATTCTACTGTAGCAGATGATGTGAAATAGGGCAACCCAACTATGTTTTTGTTTTCCACAATTATGTACATATTCAAAAAAATCAAACTCATCTCAAATGAATCCAAAACCATTATAACACAAATAGTACTTAACTATTACATAGTTCATCAATCCAAAACATTAAGTTCAACATAAATTGTTCATAAAACATAACACAAATTGTTCATCATCACACATACGTGAAACATGGATATGAAACTAGTGGGCTTGTTGCCCCATGCCATGCCCACCACTTCTCCATGAAATCTTTTTGAAGATATTTGTACTTATCGAAATCTCAAATGTCATGTTACACTCAGCGTCGGAGTCGGTCTTCCCTTCTACGCGGCCACACTGGTTGTCCCATGAGTCTATAGAAGGTGTAATCCAAATCTTTCCCACCCTCATTCTCAATGATCATGTTGTGCAAGATCACGCTGGCTGTGATGATGTACCAAAGGGTCTCTAAACCCAAAACCTACCTAGCTAGTCCGCACAATTGCAAATTGGGATTGTAAAATCCCAAAAGGCCCTCTCCACATCTTTTCTAGCAACCGCTTGAGCATTATGGAAATAAAGTTCTTTCTTACCTTGGGGCTTGAAATTGGCTTCCAAAGGTAGCCCACTTCGGATATATCTCGTCCGCAAGATGGTAGCCCGTGTTGTATGTGCGACCATTTGCTTGAAATTCCACATATGGTGATTCGTCATTGGCTAACTTTGCAAAGAGTGATGACCGCCAGAGCACATTGATGTCATTGCAAGATCCAGGCATAAGAGAAAATGCATGCAATTCTTCAACCTTCAGTGCATCCAATCAATTGATCCAAGCATAGAAACCCACGTGTTTTGTTCATCTCCAAAATTCTTTGAGTGTCATGAGCATTCGATGCTCTCAAATACTCTGCTCCAAACACTTTAACCACCGCCTTCGCAAATTTATTGACGCGCAAGATTGAAGTGCTCTTTCCCATTGTCAAGTTATTATCAATGAAATCAGCCGGAACACCATATGCCATCATGCGCAATGTGCCATTCACCTTCTGGATAGTGTTATGGCCAAGATCTCCGGCGCAATTCCTCCCCTGCTCAAAGAACCGATCATATTGCTTCACACAATTAGCAACGTGAAGGAACAAATCCCAAGACAACCTATGCTTGTGTGGGAAGTATCACATTTGAAACAAAATTGTTGAGCATCAATCTGTTGTGCCCATCTTGCCTAATCCTACGAATCACCTCATAGCTGAAAACGGAACCACCATGCTTCAGCCTCTTACTTTCTTGTGCATCAACAAAACTAAAGCAATGTCCTCCTCTTCGTTCATGTCATATTCCTCTTCGGACGAAGAATCATCCCACATAGAGGGTTCAAATGAACTCATCTACAATAATACTCATCTATAATAATACAATAATTTCCATTGCAATCTACTCCTCTGTGCAGAACAACAATACAAGAAGTGAAAAAAAATACCTTCTAGGCAATTCCTCGAACACCTAGCGTACAAGGAGGAGGAATCCGGCTGGCAGCTCGTGGGAATTGAGGTGATGGCCGTGCCTGGTAGAAATGGCCTGGGAGGACATTGTTGGCGCCACAGAGGACGAGCTTGCGGCAAAAATGGTGATGATGTGCCATTGACGCCATCCGAAGTAGCGGCGACTCGGTTCTGTCACGGCCATTGCGTGGTCAACCCGACACTTTGGCGGCCACTAGTCCACGTCTACATCCATCAAATGGGCGGCGACGGCTGGCCGAAATAGCCTCGAATCAGCGCCGAGGGCGTACTGCGAACTCACAACGGTGGCATTGGCGGACAAGATCAAGCCAGCGGCGGTCGAGGGGATAGGCAGGGCACTACGGGATGAAGTTTCATCATGTCAGTTGGTTCCGGCTGGGAAATTGTTTTACGGTAACAGGCCGGCTGCTACAAATTTGCAGCACTTGGGGGCAAAATTTAGGGCTGCCCAAAAAAGAAATTGCAGTACAAGATAGATATAGCGCAGGAGCATCATATTTTGGTCCAAGGGCCCTAAAAACAGTTTTTTTTTTGGCAGCTGCCCTATTATGAATCATCTGTTGAAGATGATCCAAGTCGGAAACAGCCTCATCATTTGAGCATTTGAAGATAGAACTCCAGTGTAAATTTACCAGAAAATTTCCGCTAATTCTTTCTTATTGCTTGCTAGTTTACTCAACCTGAACAAAATGAAGGTCTGACACCCCCAAGGCACCTAGGACTGTACTAAGCCTACGATGTGTGTCCTAGCTACCACAACTTATTTGCATAAAAAAATGTCACCTTCCGTAGTCAATGAACATTCACAAAACAGTCACTTCCGTGGCGATGCTACTGATTGTCTTCCCAGGTAGGATTTTCATTTATATTAACCTGCATCACGATGAAGCCCCATAACCATAATGATTAACAGCAACGGTTGCACTTGACCTGTCCCTGCATTGGAAGCTTCTAGTTCACTGCATCTCCTTGTAGTAGAAATAATCCGCAGCTCTGCTCCACTGGGAGAGGTGGTACGGGTCGGGTTCCTGTTCTTCGGCTGACCCATGTCTATTTACACCAGGTGATTTGCATCCTTTTTAGCCCTGCCTGCCTTCCTCCTCGTCTGCGTTACAGTACGCGTTAATGGTAAGCTAGTTAGACCAACGTTGATGCAGAACATTATCCAGTAACTATAGAGTGGAGACTTACCTCGACGTGATGATTTCCAACAAGGCTTGAAATAGGCCTGGAGAGGTCTTACAGGAACAGGAATGAATTTCCCTAGGTAAGCCAAAGGCCAGCTGGAACATCAGAGAGAAAAGGGAGGTCAAAACTTCACAAAATGTCCATGATGAGATTACAGTCGAAAAGTACATGATAAATAAAAACAAAAAACAGATGTTAGAACACCCCGGGAATGTCTAGAGTGCATGTTAATATGAACCTTAACCTAGTCACACAGAAAATGGGGGCCAAAAGGCATCTGGATCCGTAAAATAACTGTATGACACATTGATTACATAACCTTAAAACGATGGATAGTGTACTAATTGCAAACCTTGCATAAATGATAAATTTTGAAGTGTGTACCTTACGACGCCAATGGCAACTGAAACTAACCATAGACTCCAGTTAAGTCTCACAATTTTAAAGAACTTTCCCAGGAATTCAACTATTAGTATCTGGCAAAGGAGAGAGCAACTTTATCACCACTTCATGGACAAGAATGATAGGACATTCAGTGCAACAACCATGCATGTCCTGTTACCTGAAACACGGTAGTTACACAAACTATTCCCATGAAGAGGTGGTTCTTTGTTACTCCTTTGAAGACATTCCTTTCCTCAGGCTTACGCGCATTGAACTCGTTGAAGATCTGGTATAAAACGCAAATCAAGTTTAAGAGATCTTTGTTCAGAACTACATAAAACTAATATTAGTAAGTACAGTGTGAGGCAATTTCTTGATTCTTTTTTTTTGGTAATGATAAGTTTACATAGATCATAATACACTCGGGTGGTTTACCTCAAACTGGGACCGCCACTGCATTTGACAAGATCGCACTTGTTGATTCCCAAACTGGGACCAACTAATAATAGTGTCTAGCAGTATGTACGGCCAAGGTTCCAAAATGGCATCAGACTGCTTATAGGCTGATTCCCAATCAACTATCAGGACTGACAAACTAACGATACATTTGCGACCTACACAATGTTTCATAGGACACTAGCACTTGTTGATAATTAATCAATGACATTTCAGCATTTACCCGAGCAATGTTCTGGGCATCCTGCTTTCTCCGGTTTGAGGAGAGAAACATACATAACTAGGCAACTACCGGTGGCACTTAACTAGGGCTAACTTAAATTACACATATGTTGAAACCTTAAGACCAAGCCACTGAAGTGGCTGGTTTAAGAAAAAACCACACGGTAATTGACAATAAGGACATATGCCCCTTTTCACATCATGAAGACTTTTTGAACAACTGGAGGAATTTTATTTCGTAAGACCTCGGGCCCTTGACACATGCCCCTTTTCACAACTCAGAGTTACACCATGGAGCATAAGTAGCAATGCTTTTGTTACCATGTTAGGTCAGATACAGGCTAGCCAGTCACTATTCATGGTGTCAGCTCCACAGCAAGTCTAATATTTTACAGAATGCAATTTACACTGATATATCCTATTATAAGGAGTAACTTAAGTTTACATGGTAGGTCAGTTTATTTAAGATGACAACCACTGCCACTATACTACCCTTAACATGAACATTTATTAGATAAATCAAATACCAATATTAATCTATCTAAAGAGCACCATAGAATTTAAGTAACACCCTGTTACAGTTGTTGAATCAGAAAATATCCAACCAACCTGGCAAAATACAAATGTATTGAAGATAAATGTGTTCTTCATTTTCTCGGCGTTATCTGGACTTTCATTCTGCAGCCGTAGAATCTTTTTTCCAGAGAAATTAAAGATAAGAAGGATTGCTATTTGGTAAATGGCCTGCAAAAATTCCATGTAAATCAGAACAACAGAAGAATATGAAACAACAATTGTATGCTCTAAGAATACAAATGAGTCACGCAAATTCAACCTGGACAAACAAGTTTCTCCACATAATATTGGTCACAAGTGGCTCCCTGAAGTAGAAAACAGGGAAAATATTGTAAATTATGTAGAAAACAGTTCAACTCATTTCATGAAACATATAATGCGATACTCTAGACAGGTAGGGTGATATTACATGCCTTCGACCAACAGGCTGTCTCTTCATAAGGTTGTCTGTTGGTGGTTCAGTTGCTAAAGCAAGAGCTCCCAGTGTATCCATGATAAGGTTCACCCAGAGAAGCTGCAAATTAGGAACATAGTGCATGAGAGCCAACCTTGGCATACAAGTGTTTGTACTTACAATTAAGATTTCGGCACATCTTTCATGCACAACAGAAGTGGCAATGGCAGTAATGAAAATATTAGAGATTGAAAAATAGTTGGAAGAAAAAAGGAGAGGTCCCAACCTCAACAGCATTTAGAGGCACGTCACCAGATGACACAGCTGCAATAACATTAATCACAAGTGCGGCAACGTTAACAGTAAGCTGGAACTGGATGAATTTCTGAATATTTGCATAGACAGAGCGTCCCCAGCGAACAACCTAAAAAAGAAAAAGAGATAAGAGGTGTAAGTGCACAAAATCACAAGAAGGTTGAGCGACCAGAATTTGTGCCTAAGCACAATCTACAAAGGATTTTGCATATACACTATGTTTAAGTCTTAACATGCCATGGCTATTCAGCAGCATAAGGCAGCATATCAGAACATGTACGGGCTTATATGTGCTTCTCCATGAACTGTACTCTCTACACACTGTCAACCAATAGCATTTTTTCTCTCTTTTGGCAATGAAGCTGATAGCAATTAGCACAAAATATGATATCACTCACAGGTTACTTTGATGGTATATTGCCGTCAAAGCACCATGCCAGTTTGTTACAGAAGAAAAAGTCCATCATGATGTCCCTTCGGGGACATCCCATAAAAAAACTCCATCATGATTGCTGAGAACAGTTATCCTTCATAAGAAGGATTTCTTCCAAAAAAAAACGTAGAAAACACTAACCTTCACAACAGATGTGAAGTCATCATCCAAGATTATAATGTCAGAGCTTTCTTTAGCAACTTCTGTCCCTGACATGCCCATTGCAAGACCTATATCAGCCTATACAACAGATCAAGCATTAGATATAAGAATAAATCAGAAGCTTCTGCAATATCAAGATAAATGACCACTAATAGCTTATCATGAGTTACACATGACACCTCATGCAATGCAGGGGCATCATTTGTGCCATCACCAGTGACAGCCACAACATGGCCTTTCCTTTTCAAAGCTTGGACAAGCAAAAGTTTGTCATTTGGAGATGATCTTCCCATGACCTGAAATTCAAAGTTAATTAGTTGTCGAACAATCAGAAGAATGTCAGAAACTTCAAAGAAAATGACTTCCTGAGAAGGATAGAAAAACTAGAAGTTATACAAAAGGATTCACCACTTCAAATGACTTCAAGTAAGTCATAAACATCATTGTGCTTAGTACAGATAAAGTTTATTACTTCAACACAGTATAACATATATACACAAGGGACTTAAGAATGGAGAGAGTTACAGTTATCTTGTCAGCAATCTCTCCTCTTGCAATTTCAGACATCTCGCGGAACGCTTTTCCCTCTATTACAAATGGCTCTGAAATAACACCATTTGCATCTAGTATTCCGCACTCCAACGCTATTGCCTTGGCTGTTTCAATATTATCTCCTGTGACCATGCGCACCTACATGTACAAATGTAACAAATATTAAAGCCAACAAAAGAAGCAGTGACATTCAAAATGGGGAAATGACGAAAAAAATCCATTTTAAGGAAAACAAAAACTTTAAGAAACTAACATGTTTTGTAACGATTGAGAAACTAACCAGCAAGGTCAAAGTTTACAAAGAGTCATGTTTTATGAATAGGACACAAACAATTGAACGTCCCAAAATACAAAATAAATTATATGAATAGCATCATGGCATAGGAAGTAAAGAAACTGAAAATGGCTAGAAACCTTGCCCAGCTACAAACATGATGAGCCAATCCTGTGAGAAGTAAAAGGCTAGACCTAATTGAGAACATGAGAAATACCATGGAGGATTTAGCTTCACAGTTCATTCCGTCGATGACTAATATAGATTAGAGGTGAAACATTTCCAATGAGAACAAGAAAAATAAGAACACAAGTAGGATATACCTTTACACCAGCATTTTTGCATAATTGTACAGCATTCCTCACTCCTGGGCGACATGGATCCTACAGGCGAAGATACTCTTTATAGCAGGAGTAATAGATGGATATTGTCATCAAGTAATGCAGTATGACTAACCAGAAGAAATTATGCTTGCAAATTATGATGCCTCATATACATACAAAAGGCGATGAATCATTTAGAGATAATATGATGCATACTGGTATATTTCATGTTTTAGCAAAAGCCAGAAAGCATGGATAGGTTGTGAAAATCATAAGACGATGAATCAGATCAGCCGTATACTATCTGTCTATCTGAGCATACATATAGCCGCAAGCTGATGCATCAGTGAAACATATATTTGATTAACTGAATACCCTATGTTCCCAGCACAGGCACTATAGAGCATGGAATAGGACACTATACACAGGGCTATCTTTTGGTATCGGGAAGCAACCCTAGTTATTTGTGTCAAACTCAAAATTAAGAGATACAATCAATCTGAAAGTGAATCTACCGAACAATAAGGACCAACCTTTATGCCCACAATACCAAGCAGAGTCAGATCTTCCTCAGGTAACTTCCAATCAGCTATGTCTTCCTTCGGAATTTTTTCAATATCACATTGACAATATGCAAAAGCAACACATCGTAGTGAACTCTTTGCCATGTCTTCAATTGATCTCTTGTACACATTACGCTGCAAACATTTCAACATTGTAAGAGTGCATAAGAAATTGAGGTGGCAAATTATGCATGGCAGTTACCTTCTGTGCATCCATTGGCTGAACTGAACCATCCAGAGAAAGCCAACTTTTGCAAGATGATAGCACTAACTCAGCTGCACCTTTCCAATGGATGTGGACCCCGGTATCTGACTGCAATTAGTAACCAAACACCCTTGAGGTAACATGAACAAAAAACTGGGCTACGAAACAATAGAAAACAGGAGTTTTTACCAAAACAACGTACACACTGCGTAATTCAAATCATAGATCTGTGCATACTAAAAGACATAAGGTCCAAGGAACACTCTCCTGATGCTATAATCAGAACAAATGCTCAATGGCATCCAATGCTCATATCGAGAACTACTTGGCAATACCAGCCATCTGTGCCGTCAAAAGTAACTGGTCATCACGAAGGGGACTCTCAAAACCCTTCTGGTTGGTATAATATTAAACTTAAACAAGTTTGAGAAACTGTTTGCCACTGGTAGATAACCCTATTTGAGTGCTTCAAGTGAGAAATATGGCTCGTCCTTTAAGCCATGCCCGGGAGATATCCAGCAGGAAAACAAACATCAGCCTACCAGGAGCCAATAGTCCTGAAGCTGTTAAACTTGATAGCGTCAACTCTCACAACTCACAAGCACTAATAACCAAAACATATATTACCAACTACATGTGGTAAATTACAAAGGATTGGAATAATGAAGCACCCAAATATAAATAAGCCTGAAAAGTGGTTAAATTCTTCATGGATACACTCGTCTAATTCACGAATTTAGATGTACCAATGGTTCTAGATACATATGCGCCTTACTACCTGCACTGCAACACCACCTCGCTTCTTCTCTGAGTTAAATGGAAATACATGAAGAACTGAAGATTTTGACCGAACATCGTTGAAATCCATCCCTATCTGTGCAAGGTGCAACTGCGTTAGGCCAAGTCAACAAAAGAAGCTTAAAGGAGACACTCTGTGTGAAGCAAAATCAGTAGTACCTTAAGGCCCCAAGAAAGAATGGCTTTTTCAGTTGGTGAACCTGTAACATCAGCTGCTCCCCCATCCTATACATTGAAAAGAAGACAGATGAAATTTTGTGGAAGCAACTGATATATGTAGATGACAGTTAGCATAGAATTCTCCCTAGACTGCCTCCAAGCATCTGCCCAGTTCTGATTTCTGTCTGGTTAATGGCAGGAAATAATAAAATTGGGGTAATTTTATGAGATCATATCTTTAACTCGGACAGTGCCTTTACAGGTAACCAGCTGTTAACACCCAATTTCCACACTGCTAAGAACCTCAAGTGAGCATAATTTTCATGGATTTGGTGGAACTGACAAAGTGTTGACAGCTGATACATTATTCTGGACTCCACTCGATCTCATTTGAAATGTGATTCAATCTCCGCTTGCTACTTTCAGAAAGTAGTTAGTAATCTCCTGCCTGACGCTTTCCCAGTTTATCAACATGCACAAGCAAGTGAATAGGAGTACTGCAGAGAAACTACAGAACGTGCATGTTTCTAGCTGCAAGTGGAGGCCAGGTGCTTGTTGTCCACTGTTGACCACTTATATTTCAAACGTAGCAGGACCACGTGCAAAGTTCACTCACTCCCAGGCGATTAGCACAGAAGAGAACACTAAGTTGAACTCCTATGATAAAAGTAAAAAATCCTGAAAAAACATTAAAAATAAAGATCGGATGGCGAAAACTGAGCTATTACCATCTCCAATGTTCCTCAAATAGCATTATGGACCACCATGTTTTACATAAAAAGTAAACTAACAAATCTTTACAAAGTGGCTGTAACCAGTCATAACTTAATCAAAATTGCTGATCTTTTCAGTTAAATCTAGGCTAGCTGGGTTATACATTACAGATTGGTGACCTGTATGTTATTGCTTTTCTGGACAATGGATAATGCATGTACCTCTAATATAATAGATAATTCAGGTACCTCTGATATAATAGATAATTCAGGTACCTCTAATTTAATAGATAATTCAGGTACCTCTAATAATATTAAAAGAAGGAAGAAATAAAGTTGATATACCTCTGGCAAAAATACAGTTCCTGTAGTGTTTTGTGCAATTCCTTCAATAAGCAGTGCCGCTGAACTGCTTGAGATTGCCCTAACATCATCACAAGGATCCAACCTTGTCCCGATAAAGTGTGCCTCCACAACTGTCATCTACATAATCAATAATATAAGGATTACAAAACGAACCACGATGACATGGTCTTTAAAAGGCCACAAGCAAAGACAAAATTAGCAGAAGATGTGCTTGTAACCAACAACAATAAAGAAATGTATTATCAACACCCAAAGATCCTGGCATCAAATTGGTGATGTTTTTGTGTTAATTTTGGTTCTGCGATGCTGACAGAGTGACAGGTATGTTCCAAGACTTAAAGTAAATGGAAAGAATTGGCCTCTTGTCAGGGCAGCGTATTGGGACTTGGAATAGCATCATGACAGATCTTCAAACGGTGTTTCATGGCACAAGCACCAGATTGATTCTACAAACCTTATTCAAGGTGAGAGTTCCTGTCTTATCACTGCATATAGTAGTTGCTGATCCCATTGTTTCACAAGATGAGAGCCGCCTCACCTAAATAAAGAAAGTAAGGATGATAAAGTTTCCTATCATGTGAATGTTTTATACAGAAATAGGATTGTTTTTTTACCAGCGCCTTGTCTCGCATCATCTTTCGCATTGAATACGCAAGTCTGAAACCACAAAATATAGATAGTCATGTGACTGAAATTTTCAAGTAATTTGCACAGTAAGGAGATCCATACGTCAATGTTACTGCCAGTGGAAGTCCCTCAGGCACAGCAACAACTACGATGGTTACCTATGGATAGTATTACACAAAATCAGGTCACCAAAAGATGAAAATGGTTCAAGATATTAGCTGTATACTTGTACAAAAAATACATACGGCGATTGTTAAAATTCTGATTGCACCCATAAATCCTTGTTTGAGACCAGTAGTTTCAGCCCGAAATTGAACAGTCCCATCCGGATTCTTGGTATGTCCAGTAAAATATCTGTAGTTCAGTAAGTGGTTATAAAGAGTATGTATATTTGTTTGTGCTGCATTATCATGCAAAATACCTTATCGCAAGCACGCCAAGTACAACACCAGCTACTGACAGACCCACCATGCCAATAAAAGTAGCAACACCATTCAAACGCACCTACTCCATGGTTGAAAGGGTCTCATCAGTATTCATTCATGCAAGAATATAGATGAGTCCGAACAGAGATTAACCTGCAATGGGGTTTCTTCACCATTATCTTCAGAAAGGTTAGCCATCAACTGGCCCCATTCAGTGTTGATACCCACACCTGTTACCTTTGTATTTGATAGGCAAAGTGGATAAATATTATGATATATAAAGTCTAACCATTAAGAATCGAAATATAGGAAAGGCACAAATAAGGGAGAGAAAAATGCTATGTATTGTGACACTGAAAACAGTAAGTTAGCCTAACATGTTGCTTAAACACTTAAGATAGTGCCCCGCAAAAAAAAAACTTAAGATAGTGGTAGTGTGGTACTCACCAACATAGAACCATAGCCATCTGCAACCTTGCAACCAGACATCAAGAACGGAGCCTTTTGATCCTTGTGAACCTAAAAAATGATATGACATCATGAAAATCCGAAGAGGTGTGTTTGAGTCTCGCCGCAAAAAAGAAGTATGTTTGAATCGCCACAAGAAAGAAGTTTTGCACCGGAACTCACAGTTTTTGATTCCCCAGTCATACTTGATTCGTCTATTGCAAGAGAATGGCCAGATATCAGGATACCATCAGCAGGAACCTAAAATGTGAAATAATGAATGTAAGCAAATTATTCTAGGGTGAAAAAATAAACAGAGTTGACAAATAATATACCATCTTACTTGGTCACCAATATTCAGCGGAACCACATCACCGACAACAAGCTCAAATATTGAAGTTCGAAATCTTTTACCACCTCTAAGAACCTAATTAAAAGATATGGTAAATCAGGAATGTAAGCAAAAGTGGGAATGCTGCACAAAAATACAGTTACACATGATCATACTCACCTCTACTTGTATGTTCTGTTTCTCCTCATTCAGATGTTGAAATTGAAGTGATTGCCTGTAATCACTGGTTGCTAGATAGATCAAAAACAAAACAATTAGATCACAGCAAGCTAAAGGTGAAGACAAAAACAAAACAAATATAATAGGAAATGTGCAAACTCAATCAATTACCGGTGACAAGTATCACAAGAAAAACAGCTAAAAAAATACTTCCCCCCTCATACCATCCTTCCTCAACACCCTAGATAAGAGAAAAAAAAATAACAAATGCAGTTATAGTTATCCTTAAAGCATGACAATTATTCAAGTTCAAAACTACCATGGCTAAGGAAGATGACATGATGAAAGGCTAATTCTAAGGAAACAATTAGTGAAGAGGTAGAAAATACCTCTGTGGCCATGCCCAACGTAAGAGATATGGCAGCAGCTACCATTAGAATGATGAGAGTTAAATCTTTGCATGCATCAAATATAAAACGCTGCAATACCAAAATTCAGTATGGTTAAAATTTGATACCAAATATGTTGAAGCATTGAAATTGAGTTGATGTTGGACTGAAAGAAAGTCTCATAGGACTACTTCGTAATCAACTTTTCTAATATGCAGCATAGATGCACTTTAAATTTTCCAATAGTGACCTTCGAATTTCGTGAGGAGCTTATGCCAAAATACAACTTTTATGTAACTGGAACGCTTAACCCTGCTTGGACACACAAAAAGCATACACTAAAGAAGGAACGATGAAGAGATATGTAGACACTAGATAATGAAGAGAGCAGATGTCCCATAAGGAAACTGAAATTGCAAGTGGCTAGAAACTTGCAAGATTGACCTTGTGCAATTTACTTACAGAAATAACATTAAAAAGCTATACCAGTATGTTTTTTCTTTTCTTGCGTGGATATGTATTTGCTCCGAAAACATCCCTCCTTTGTAACAATTCATCCTCAGTTGGATTAATTCCCATGTCTAAATTACTCTTTAATAAATCTGACAGCCCCTTAACCTGAAAAGAAGAGTGTCATTACACACAAATGAATAGCAGCAGGTGACGAGGTTAAAATAAATAAATTCTAGCTCAGTGTTAACTTACTCCTCTAGTTTCCTGAAGAAGAACACTATCATGATCTCTGTTTAAAGTTTTAAGCTTTTCCAATTCAATTGGAAAACTTCGAGAGCCAGTTGCAAGTTGTATACCAGTATAAGCTTCTGCCCAGATGAGGAACATTGAAAATAGCACAAGAATATAAATTACATTGTATGCAAAATAAGCACAGATACAATAGATGGACTAATTGCAAGTATAAAGTGAAAAGACTGCCCTTTAGAAAAATACAACTGAAATGGCAACAATAAGACAAGCAAAATGATCAGGGAAAATGTGGAGAATAGGCTGGTAAGACAAATAAAGATAGCGGCTGCATTGTACGAAATAAATGAGCTGGAAATTTTGCTGTAATATTGCACATTTAGAAGTAGAGATCAATTTTAAAAAGGCAAATCAGAGAAATGAATGACTACAGCTACCAATGAAATTTGGGAACTGTTTTGTTTCATGATGTTTGCATATAACCCCACCATTTGGTACATTGTGGCTAAGAAGCACAGATGCAATCTAGGAAGGAAATGTAGAAAACCAAAGTTATTCTACCGTTTGGGTCAGTGCCATCCATAAACATAGCATAAAAGAAGCACTTGGGTTAATGGTATGAATGAGTACCTCTGGGATCATTTTCTCCAGCTTCTTTGAAAAGAAATACTGCCTGGAGAATTCAAAATTAGAATGAACAAAAGAAGACAGCCGAAAGAGAAATAGGGTGCATAAGCTGCAAAACGACACGTTACCCGTATCACTTGTGCATGTGATCGGATCGTTCTTCTTATTATCTCTTTCTCTTCCTCCTTTTTAAGGTCTAGAGTATATCTAAAGCGACGTGAAGCATTCAGCACGAGAGCAGCTTGCTGAAAGGAGAGAATAGACATATTTATCAGAACTAAATAATAAGTAAGGCTCATATTTGTCTACCCCGAAGAGTCCTTCACCTGTAGCCACAGCAAACTGTAATGAACCCAACTCACAACTATTATGCAAAAGTGCCTGGTTAGCTGAAGTATAAGTGTGATTTTATAGCTGTAGTAAAAGTGTTACTGTTTGCTTCTTTCTGTAATGTCCCAAACCTGTGAATACCACAAAAACCAGTATTGTTTGGATGAATGAATGACAGACCTCTGGTTTCAGTACTTTGGTTGTGTTTTCAGTTTTATTATGAGAAGTTGTCTGCCGCTCTGTGCATGTGCACGGCAGTAAAAAAGGTAGTGTCGCCAAACAGACTCCAATGCCTTGACTTAGAGGAAACGCGGACAAAAAATGAAAGTAATATGTAAATCATCGGGTCAATGACATGTCAGTAAACCTCAGTGCAGTGTATCCACTAGACCAAAAACATTAGTGTTTTGACTATTCCTCTTCTACCCCCTCTTCTTCCTCCATAGCACGTCCCGAATCCAGCCAGGACGGAACTAGCCAGAATGGCGATATTTTGGGCATTCTGCGAACCAGCAGAGCCCGGCCTAGATCACAGTCTGACGGAAAAGGGTGAGGGGAGAAAGGATCCCGTACCCTCCATCGGAGCAAGCTGTCGTGGGATGCGTTCTTATGGGGTATATCGAAGGCGTCACCGAACTCCTCCTCCTCCTCCCCCTCCGCGCCCGCCGCATCCTCCGGCCTGTCCCGCTCCGGCGAGCGGATCTCCGGCGGCGTCGGCGAGCTCCCGACCGCCATGCCCGACAATCAGACACCAGCCAGCCGCCGCGTCCGCGGCAGCGCTCGCAGGAGAGATGACACCGACACCGACGACGACGACCAGAAACCCTGCAGATACACACACACACAGGAGCACTCAGACAACCAAATCACCGCGGGATCGATCGAACACCTCAGGGATCACTCGCCTCACCTGCCGCTCCAGCCGTCAAGGCTCTAGAAGGTTCCACGGGCGAGGCCGGCGCAAGTACGTTGCGGCTTCGCCACTGTGGTGCTGGTGCGGAGCTTGGTGATTTGTTTTGTTTTTTCTGTCTCTGCGGCCCGGATTTCGGTCGCGAATGGGGACTCGTTCTCGAGGAGATTGTTCGGGGGAAGCTTCCACGAAGCTGCGGCCGCCCCGCGAGCCTCCTCTCTCGCTGCCACGTGGGCCCGGTCGAAGCCTCAGAGCGGCCGAGCTCGTACCGGCCGGGCGGGGTAACGTGGTGGGAGCCCGGCTGTCAGTGAGAGTCGCGGCTCGGCGCGGGAGGCTCGGATCGGAAGGAGGAAGGCGGGGTTTGGCGCGGGCGCGGCGGGGCGTGGGCCGGCCGGTTTGAAATGAGAAGGGGAGGGGTCACCGGGACTCCGGGAGCCGTCGGATCGAGCCCATAGACGGCCGGGATGCAGCGTTCCTTCGTGCGTGTCAGCAACTTGCTTGACACGAGAGAGTGCAAGAAAGATGTGATGATTTCATGCCTTGCGGTGTGTTCAGTCCGAGGGAAAAGTTAGAGATGATTGTTGCCTCTTGTATCTCCGAGTGGCACAAATTAAGACACAATCATTTTTGTATGATTTCGAATCGCCTCTTGATGATTTTTGCATCGCCTCTTGAGATGGTTCTAAGTTCAAAACAGATATGAAATCAAAGAGACGACATAATGACTTTCCAATGTAGGAGTAGGTGGCATGTTCTTCCTTTTCTTTCTTTTTTTATAAGGGTTCTTCTTCCTTATTCCTTAAGCTCCATGCATAGTCGCCACACTACTAGTTGGCCACTAGGCGCTCACAAACGAAACATGCCGCGGGATACGATGGATCTGTGGTCAAGTGGCCGGCGTGGGTCACGGGCAGCTTGTCACCTTCCAACAGGAGAGTTGGCCGGCGGGAATGTGGAATTTGTTACCCTTTCCCCGATAGATTCGTTGCCAGTCAACAATAGAGACCGGGGCCACCGGGGCCTGGCAAGTACAGAGGGTCGGACACTGACGCGACGGCCGTACTGTATGTGTATTTTCCTCAGAAAAGAATTCATACGCCCAAGTCCACATCGCTCGTTTTCTGTTGCATACGACGCAGTCCACGTCGCTTTGTTACCCACTACGCTCCCAAAATCTCGGGCCTACGCTAAGAAAACACTCTTTGGTACCTCAGAATCCCTGACGATGAGCCGGCCAGTGTTACTAGCTCGTAGCGTCAGCGGCCGTCGATCTTGCACGTCGACGACTGCGGATATTACCGTGGATTCAACGACCCTGCAGAAGCCAGTAGCTCCCTCGCGCATGTCCAGAGAGCTGAACTGCCTGCACATGGTTTTACAGATCAGGCCAGAGCGTACAGACTGGAACGGTGCGGAGTTCCAGGAAACACAACTTGAGCAGTTTTGACCAATCAGGGTTCCATCTACCAACCGTTTTCCTTATTGTATAAATTACAGATTGCATACACGGTGAGGAATATCTGGTCTGGAGTTCTGGATACGGCAGCAGAGACCTCTACTCTCTCTCTCTCTAGATGGTGGAAATTTTGAAAAGCTAAAAAATTCTGTTGGAAATACACACTCCACAACCGTGCTTTCAGTGCGCCAGTTGCTTTGATTTCATGTGGTTCAGTTTTAGAAGCACCATTGAGTAGTATAACATAGCTCACGGGACGGGGCACCGCATCAGTGTTCCTCCGCCACGGTCAAACTAATGGAGATGAGCAAGGTCCCGTTGCGGTGGTGGTATCGTCCACGGCTTCGAAGATTAAAAGGCCGTACAGCACACGACTACAGGCTCCGGTAGTCCAAAACTGTCACTTCATCTCCAGGAGCGTCCAGATCTTGATAGCTGCAGGTGAATGACGGTAAAAGGTGAATGACTGAAATGAAAGATAATGAGGCAATGGGCAGGCAAAAGGGACTTCTAACTCGGAACTAGTACTAGGAACATGGTTTACAATGTTTCAAACTGCAGATGCTTATTTCAATGAAACCCTTGGTGACCTTCATCATAATTCTTAAGGCATGCAAAGTTACAAACTCTGAACTGATCCGAAGTTAGATAAACGTGTGAACTTTGTTGATCAGCTCGAATATGCTAAAAAATCACAATAATTCCATACTGAACTTCAGAGAACAGGATATCAGAACATGCACATCAAGACAATGAAACATAATGACGTGAAAGAGAAGTCCAGAGATAAATAGCAGTGACCATTATTGTTTAAGATATATCATAACTCTTGTTTTCGTTTCCACGTACATATGTAAATCTAATATTTAAAAAATATGCAGTACAAATTCCTACTATTTCTCACCAAGATCATTGAGTATTATTTAACAACAAGCAATTTTTCTGTCGGACAGCGTTTCAGAACGTCGAAAATAAACTGCTACATTCCATGGCGAGAACCATTAAGGAACAAAAACGCAACGGGATTGAGATTCAAAACTTTACCTTCGTATTTTACGGGGATCTTGCATGCGTGGATCTTGCATACGTGGATCATGCATTATAGGAAGTGGAGCATTAAGGATTGGTGATGGACCACCCATTGGGGGACCACCACCCCTTCCTGCTTTCCTAGGACGTGGACCAGCATTCGGCTCGAAAGGTGGTGGCCCACCCTGCTCCCTCAACATACGCATTGCAACTTCCGGTGGTGCGGGAATAAACGGCCCAAGTGGGCTGCAATAACAAATGAAACAACAATAAGAACAACATGGTGCAAAATAAACAGAAATTGCAGACTTACCCAGCACCAGGCACAGGCATCAGCATTGGAGGAGCTGGAATATCTGGAGGAAAGGCACCATGTACAGCCGGATCACCATAAGAATCATACATTGGATCATCAGGGTTTTCACTGGATCCATCAGGTTTTGATGAATCAACATTTCTGTCAAATCTACGGCCACGTTCATCTCTCAGCCGACTCTCAATCGGTGGCCGCTGTCTGCCCTTTTCCCTCTGTAAAATTGACCAATACAAACAAAAAGACATGAACTTAATTGCTGGCTTGCTGCCGATTTGCAAGTGAATATAAACCAGGCAATGAGGCTTACTGGAGCAGATTGTTGCATGATCGGTGTTCCCCCAGGCGCCTTGGGATCACTGCATCCAAGATAAAACACACCATAATCTAATTGCAATGTGAAACATTATTTTGCTAAAAAAGAACCAAGATGGAGAAAACATACTTCATATAGTTCTCAAAATAAATATCCTCTCTCACTTTTGAAGTCAGCTCCACCACAAAATCAGTATGCTTGAGTTTGAGATGCTTCGTGACAAACTCAGAAGCATGGAAAAGCTTTGTGCACCCCTTAGCTCCACAACCATATTTCCATCCATACTTCTCATCCCTTATTTTCCTGACATGTGGATCCAACACTTCACTAGCAGCTGCATCAATCTTGTCCTTTGCTTTCAATATTTCTAATGGATCCTGACCTTGAATCCTGTCTTGCCAGAATGAATCAAGTTTCTCCTCCCATTCAGCTGTATTTGAGCTAGGCCCATCATATGTCCTTGAGTCTGCTTTCACATGCCTTAGGCCTTTTGGCTCATTTGTCTCAGACATGCCATAATAATCCACACCATGGATACGCCACAAATAAGTGACAAGAGTGTCCAGCAACTCAACACCTTCAAGACCCTTCACAGTAGATGCACCCCGTATTATTACAATTGGGCCCATTGAACCATGTGATCCGCTGCCTGCTTTGTCGTCATCACTACTAGATAGAACATTGTTCTCAATACCCTTCTCAGAATCAAGTTTACAGATGAGAGCTTGAGCTTGTTCAATGTCAATGCTAATTCGCCGAGGCTCGGAACTGACTGGATGAGCCTTGGGAGCAGAATAATATAAATCATCAGGGTCCTTTCCAAGTTTCCCCTTTTTTCCATTTCCATTCACGTCATTATTTCCAGATTTGTTCGCTGCCGAACTCGTTAATCCTGGACCACTGCACGATGGGGAAAAAAAGAAGGTAAAACACATACTCACTTTCAAAGGGAGGAGGGCATGGGGGTTGGGGGGTCTTACGTGTCAAAATTTCCGCTCTGCAAATCTTGGAAGAATTCATTTGCAGTAGCTCTCGCAAGTTCGTTCCGTCTGCTTGTGCAAAGAAAGATAATAACTATCACCTAAATGGACTCCCAATAAATAGTAACAAAGGAGATAGTTCACTACATAATTGTGGAAGTATATTAAGAAACTAGCTAACCTTTCCATAACAGACTCAAGGTTAGTAGGATGGTACTTGTTTCTCAACCTACAACAGAATAAAGAAATGGGCCAGTAAAATGTCTGAAAAAAAAATGGTCACTAGAGGGCACATCAAAAGGATGCAATGGAAAAAAAAGTAATACCAATCTTCATTCTTATGAAGGTCAAAGTATGCTTTCTTCTGTGTTGTGATGTACTCTGACTTGTACTCCTCATATCTAGTAAAATGAACAGAACTATGTTACATAAACCATACTGAAAGTACACTGCACAACAAAATTGAAGTTCTATCACTATAAAGGAGATAGACTAGTTGTAGTTGAACTATAAGTCTGCCACCACGAAGAGTGGTTCAGCATAGCAGACCTGCTTTGAGCTTCAACAGGCGAAACGTCATCTTCAAGCTCCTGCATGAACTGCTTGTAAGACATCAGACCTTCCCTGTGGAGCATCAATGTTGGTCACGTCAATACAAGGAAAAGGAAACACAAGTACGGCGAAATATATCTAAGGAAAAATGTAATCATCCCTGTAGTTTACCAATGGGCTCGTTTCGCCCCTCTGCTTTATAATGTTCAAGTTGGTTCCTATAATTTCAAAACTGCTCACAGTTGGTACTCTTTAAAGAAAGATGGATGCGGACAAATTAAGCACAACATAGTGCTGCTTATACTTGAAAGGAGATGGTGTCAAGAATTACGAGTCGAGGAGTCGACGAGTCGAGCCGAGGTTGAGACTCATAGACTAATCGTGACTAGTCTAGACTACTGCTGGACTAGTCGACATGGTACTGTAGTACTCAACTTACAGTAATCAACTACTAATACCTAGTATGTAATTAAAAAACAGTATAACTAAGCAATCTACGAGCCTCCACAGCGATTTTAACGTTCTCGGCCGTTCGATCACAATATTGGACGTTCCACGATCTATCCACCATACCATGAATAGCATCTGCCTGTTTTTCACCTCGTCACCCGCGAGGCCCGCCTGGATCCAGGCCGCTACTCCACAGGCCGACCTGGGGATCCTCTTATTAATCGGGCCAACCAACCATGATAGCCGTATACAGGCCCATGGTTTCTGGCCCGTACTGTGCATCCCCTGCCTCTCTTGCTTTCGTCATGGGTTCCTCACCGCAGCAGCCGCGGCGCGCAATGTGGCAGTCCTACTTCCGCTTCCACGCTTCTCCGCTGCTTAGTTTCATCCCTTCGGTAGGGGCACACGCCGTCAGCGTCGTCGGGCCTCCATGTCGTTCCCTCTCCTGCCCCTTGCTTGCTTGAAGGCCATAATGAGCGACCTGAAACTGCCGTCATCGCCGTAATCATGGTGGGGTCGACCATCTCCCTCTTGCAACAATTGTGATTAATTTCGCCATCACAGTGTTACTTCCTCGTCCCTCGTCCCATTGCTCACATGTATTATGTTGCACACAATCATCTTCCTCTCTATCTTCCGTCTCATCTCCGATATCCAGTTCATCAGCCATGTTTCCTGCTTAGTTTCGTGGTAAGTATGAGGGTAAGGATTAAGGAACCACTTGATTTAATTCGATTAGGTTACCAAAAAGAATAAGTATGTCAAGTCGTCTGTATGTGGACCACTGCTTGTTCGTGTTAAGCATGATTGTTTCGATTAATGAACCACTTATGTGATGACAAATAGTTTCATGTTAAGCATGATTGCTCGTTGTCTTGTATACTTGTTGTTTGTTCCCTTGGTGGCCCCTGCCGTGTGCTGTCATACAAAATATGAGATGAATTATTCTATGTATACTCTGTCGTCTAGGAGCTGGGAGTGCCTTGGTGATGAAACAAAGAGCAGCAAAGCGATGAGCCACATGTCCACTTGACTTTCATCCCTTATTTTGTTTTCTTATGTTGGTTGGGTTCTTCCCCTTTGCTTCACTGCCCACTGAGCTTTTTCTTGTATTATCTCAGTCCCCTCTTGGATCTTCAAATGTGTCTTTTTGCAGGTTTCAGGAGACGCTTAATAATGTAATTTTCTCTGCAAAGATGGTATGGTGTTTACATTGTTTATTTTATTCTACAGATACTTACAAGATTGGATAATGAAACTAGGAAGGGAATAAAAAGTTTGTTCTCCTGTTTCTTGAATCAATTGGTATTCTGAATGAAAAAAACCATTCAAGGGACATAATCATGGAAACTAACTGTTTCGCAAAGGAATGAATGGTAAGCTACGTATGCATTTCCCATATCTGTACTAGCTCTATTTAAACTAGAACCAGATGATAAGTTATACAATTAAGTAAAACTGTAATTCACATTTGTATATCTTTGAAATATATGAATGGTTCCCTCATTTTTTTCTGACTTTGATTAATTTAGGATTTATTATTTCTGTCATTATTCACCCAATCGCTTTATTTCCATACAAAAAAAATCATATACCATCAAGCAGTTACAGAAGAACATTTATAAACTATAGCGAATACCTTTTATTGCCACAGTAACTTGTTTTATCTCTTTCTGAATTGGAATGTTTATTTATTACTTAAATAATGAAAATTCATGGTGAAATTTCAGAGTTTAGGTGAGGATGTAAGTTGATCATGTGGCGAGGATTTGGGAATCTCTGGTGCATTCCGGCCTGTAGTGTAAGCTCTTTGTGCTTGTCACTTAATATATCATGTTGCTAATAAACTGCAAGTTACAAGAAGTATAACTGCTTGGATTATTGACCATTTGAGGATTACGTCGGTGAAGAGGGATCTGGTACCTATTTACTAGATTGAGATTAAAAAAAGGTACAACGACTAGGGATGAAAACGGAGCGGAAACGGACGGAACTGGGTGCTACCACATTTTTTTTTATTTTTTTTGCAGAAGCGGAAACGAATACAGAAACCCCGGAAAGATGCTACCGGAAACACGGAGCAAATAATAGTGGACAAGGAAACAGAAGTGGGCATTGACCGGAACATAAAAAGCCGTCGAGTCATAGAGAAATAAAAACAAAACAAACAGATTTAATGAAATGTTACCATGGCTACAAAATAATATGATCATGTAAGCAACTTCGCGTAGTATCGTAACAGTATTGGACAATTGCGAACAGGACCTAGTTGAGTACATATGTGGTAGTAGAAGTTGGGCCTCAAATCATCCTTTCTTCTCAGTGTGTCATCATGTGTTGTTTGGTGGTTGGGCTATAAAGCGGCCATAGGCCTATACTAAAAACAGAAATTCCATATTCACAGAAACGGAAAGTTACGTTTCCACGCCTGTTCTACCTGAAAACACCGTTCCGTTTTTGTTTCCATTTCCGCAAAAAACATTCCATTTCCATTTCCTTTTTGCAAATTTCCATTTTCGTTTTCATATTCCTCTCTGTTTCCATTTTTCCTCTGGAAAAGCGGAAACTTTCCACTCCATTTTCATCCCTAACAACGACTACCTCTTGAAGTGCTATCTTTATGTAAGAAGTCTGCTGGACGCATGGAACATGTCCAAGGGTCCTGATTTTGAGTACTGTTTGTGCTGTGCTGCAGCATGCCCATTTTATTTGAGAAGATAACCAATTCTATGGAGATATTCCACCGTCGAACTCCTCTGGGAGAGTTGAATTATGTGCAAAGATCAGACAAGGCTAGCCTCCGGTGTATTTCTCGATTATCTCTTCGGATGAACGTGATATAGGGATAATGTGAACACAAAAGGATTTTTGTGATTAGTGGATTGATTCTAATTAACAGTTGACACTTATGCTGCACCACTTACATTAAAAGATTGTAATTTGAATCGTTCAATCTTTAATCAAATGTATTTATTATCCAAATTTTCTTAATATTTCTATATACTTTGTTTAGGATGGACGGGTGTGACAACGCGCGAGTATATAGTATATACTATATACTCCCTCCGTTCCCAAATATAAGTCTTTTTAGAGATTTCAATAAATGACTACTCCCTCTGTAAACTAATATAAGTGCATTTAGATTACTAAAGTACTCCCTCCGTGCGGAATTACTTGTCACAAAAATGGATAAAAATGGATGTATCTACAACTAAAATACATCTAGATACATTCATTTCTTGACGAGTAATTCCGAACGGAGGGAGTAGTAATCTAAACGCTCTTATATTAGTTTACGGAGGGAGTACATATGAAGCAAAATGAGTGAATCTACACTCTAAAATATGTCTACATGCATCCGTATGTTGTAGTTCATTTGAAATGTCTAAAAAGACTTAATATTTAGGAACGGAGGGAGTATTATACAATAAAAATTGAGTTGATCCACAGGAGGATCACATCAGCATAGGAGAGCATCAAGGGGAGGAGCTCAGCAGCAGAGGGGTGGATCCAGGGGAGGAGCAGAACCAACGAAGGGTGAGCATCGTAATGCTCCTGGCCGCCGCCGCCGGCGGCAGTGGCGGCGGCCTGGTCCCAGGTGAGGCGGCTCGTTGTGGAGCGAGCCTGGAAAGCTAGGGTTGCAATTTTTCCCTCCCGCGGGCTGAGCTCTGCTCACTTATCCCTCCCAAATTGAGTCGATGGACTCAAACAATCAGACTAGTCTAGACTAGTTGATGACTAGTCGCTCCACCACTCGACTCAACGAGCTAGTCTACACTAAGAATCTAGTCGACAATCAGATTGAGACAACTAGACTACTCACAGTCGTTAGACTCATGACCATTGGATGGTGTGCACTCATTTTCTATCTCTTATCAACTTGTGGAAGCATTTATTTATATGCTAACCAAGCAAAGTAACCACATCCTTTTACATATTGTACATAATTGCCCAAGAGATCCAGGATGATTGCATCATTTTCAATTATTTAATCCTCGCATTGATTTAAGAAAAAAATCAGAAGTGTATTATTTCAGGTGGTTTGCAACAAAGGATGTTCTTTTATCCCTCAACATTGAGCACTTAGTTCAGGTCCTGTATAGTACAGTAACTTTTCAGTTGTAATGCTTGCACAAGGAAACAACAAGTACTTGGAAATACGACAAGCTTGAATGCTCTCAAGTAGTCAAGTTTGTAAATGGGCCCCCCAAAAAACTCAACATGTTCTGAAATTTGTATAACACAGAATGCAAAGCATGTACTCATAATCATTTCATTTAGCAGGTAAAATTAGTTGACTTAATACCGTCCAACGTGCATCAACAAAATGAATGGAGGTTGTTCGGAATTGCGCCCTCCATTACAGAATGCAAGGCATATTATGTGACACAAAAGTTCTATCATTAGAAAATACATTCAAATACAAAGGCAATGATATGTTTTTTCTGTTACAATGAACCACATTTTATTGACCAAATCATTGGTCGAACTTGAATCTTGAGATGTTCGGGCACGTTACATTTTTCGATAGAGGGAGAACATGCGTACCTACGGGAGTTCCCTGATCCTTCATTCCATCCACCACGTCCAGAATCATGCCAATCTATAGAATATGTTGGACACAAACCAAAATGCACGCCATTAACAAACAATTACATCCATAAGATACTAAAGTAGACAAGAAATAATTTATGTGCCCATATGCCATTCATTTTTTAAATGACTTCTCTTCATATTCTGCTACTCCCTCCGTCTGGTTTTAGTGGGCCCGTCGACCGGATTGGCAGGACCAAGGCACCCACGCACTTTACAGATATCAGCAAGCGCTTTGGAAGGAACGTAATTTAATGATGTTAATTTACCCAAAACTATTGGGCTAGCTAATGCCACCCAGGCACACGCCTCGTGCACCCGGACGCTGCATGAACAATCAGAAGGGAGGGTGCACGCGTGCGTTGGCTGGCAGTTTCCATATCATGCACACCTCTGTTTTAATCTTTGTGCATGCTAACCGTTACCTAATTAATAGCATCAAAAATGAAACGAAGAGAGATGATCAAGACAACAGCTGCCGAATAGCGAGCCATTTCCTTGAGCGGCCTTAGAATGAAGAACATCGCTGTGTTTCCCTCCAGCCTAATAAACCCGGACAGAGGGAGTAGATCCTAATAAGGTAAAAAAAAGTATGCCCTGTCTTTGCTTTGATTCATGGTCCAGTATGATGACTACATTAAGTATGGCTCGCTCATAAGTCTTGACGTAACTCACGAGGCAAATGAACTCAAGCCAGACTTTCAACCTATCTGGAACTTAAAATCTAGTTTTAAATCTAATAGCGAACGTACCATATGAATAATTATTGAATACTGCATGACCCTCCTCCACTAATGCATACCTGGTGCACGATTGTTATGTCGACCCTGGCCACCATGATCATTCCCAAACCTAGGAAATCGAAGCACAGAAATTTTAGTATTTGCACCAGCGCTCAACCAAACTTGTAAGCACAAAAACCAGACACTGGTAGACACCCAAACAATCAGATAAATGCATCCTTTATGTTCGTTATTTTAACAAATAGCAACTCCGGGATCAAAACAAAGTGCAGCACCTAAAGCCACTTAATAAGCTCAGTCAGTGTATGAGTAGCTCAGGATTTTTATGGTGTTACTGGGATTCAGGAACTAAGAAGCGATTGCGAGACCATAACCAACCTCAACGTCTTCACTCACTTGGCCCCAATTTAAAACCACAGTTAGAAGAAATACAGCAGCATGCCTTGGACAGGCTTGTTGTGCACTGCAAATCCAGAACGCTACACCTAAATAGTTCTAACCAATACGGCGACACCAATCTAAGACCGCGATCTCTAATCAGCAACGAACGATCTCGAGCGACAGCAACAAGCAAGGGTCCAAGCAAAGCAAGCTCTGATTTGTTTGGTCCGGCTACCAAGCTCGCTGAACTCCCTCCATCCCTGCCCCAACCCCGCACCAAACTTTCGAAAGGCTCTCACCTCCTGTCGTCCTGCCCGCCACCAAGACGGCGCCGGTCGAACCCACCTCCTTCTGTCCGGTGCCGCTTGTTTTGCGCCGCCGGCGGAGGGGGGCCGGGGGGAGGCGGCGGGAGCACGGGCGAGGAGCGACCGCGCTTGCGGTCGCCGCTGCCGCCGGCGGAGGAGGGAGGAGGGGGAGGGGAGGAGGAGGCCCCAGGCGCCGCGCGGCGGGGCGCATCGGCGACCTCGGCCATGGGTGGTGGGTGGGTGGCAGCGTGGCCCTAGGCTAGGCGGCTTGATCTGGAGGATCTCCCGGTTCGGGTCGTGTCGGGTCGGGAAGGGGAAGGTGCGCAAGGAGGGAGGAGAGAGGGTTGGGTGAAAAGAGGAAACATCAAGGGAAACGAAGAAAATGTGTGATGTGTGGGACCGGTTTGACCTGTCATGCGGATGTATGTTTTTTTACAGAAAAAAGGCATGAAAAATACTGTGATTGTATAAGAGTGATGAAGTACTCACAAAGGATTTGTGCTTCTACCAAATATTGATTGCATACCATATATATTTTCTCTAGAGATCACTTCTCCTTTATGAAAAATGGTGTTTCCAGAACAGGAGACGTCTGGGGAATGCCGTTCACGCTCGCCTCCCCTCTCCGTCGCGCCGCCGAACCACTACTCCCCGCCGCCCCCACCCACTGCCACTGCCGCCGCCTCCGGATTGGGATCTTTCATCCCGCCCCTACGCTTTGTGCCCACTCCTCGCCTTGGCGTTGAGAGAAAAAGGAAGCATGTGTGCGAAGCGGAGGACTCCAGATCCAGTTCAAGCGCGAGCCCGGAGATGGGATCTTGGTGGTGGTGGAGGCTTATCGGAGAGCAGTCTCCACCACCACCATCGGGTGCATCCATATTGGTGTCGCACCCGTTGACACCGTGGGCAGAGACCACGACGGAACGTGCGGAAGACATCATGGCGAGAAGACGATGGGCGGCACCTCAGTGCTTGATGGGGAACTCACGCTCCACAATTGCACGTCTAGACATGCTACGGGAATCAAATCCGGTGGCTGCCCTTCGGGAGAGATTCAAGTGGCACCAAATTGCTGCAGGCATGGCTGAGCTCAAGGCAATCAAGACAGAGCGAGACTTGCTCACGATAAAATATCATATCCTTCAAAGCACCTGTGTGACGTCAAAGCAACTGAAAGATAAGCACAATCCCTCTCGCCAGTGAAAGATCAAAATCCCGGTTGTTAGTGACAGAGGTTTGTCCGCTCTAGCCCGTGAAGTCTGTTCAAATTCATCCTGTGATCCCTTGGATTTTTCTACTCCTGCTCTAGATGTTTGGCCAACTACCGAGGTTGCCGAGACTCACTCCACTGCATGAGTGTGTGTGTAGTTCCATCCAGACTCCCCCTACGAGCCATCCTCCTCGCATGATCCTGGGGCGCACGAAGATCGCGTACTACAAGCTTTTGATGCCGGAGCGTCGTGCCCAGAGGTCGCACCGTGGAGGCCAGGCCCGCGCCCCGCATTACGACTGACCTTCCTCTGACCTCGAACGAGGAGGGGGAGCCACACGCTCAAAGGAGGCAATCTTGGCGGTTGATCCAACCGGCTTTGGGTTGGAGATGGCGGGTGCCACCGTCGGTGGGGTCGATGTCATCCCCCACCCCTTGGTGGAGGAGGCACCGAAGCAGTTCTGCATATTGATGGAGGATCACCTCATGGTGAAGGTACATCTTGAGGCGAAGCACGCAGACGTTATCACCCTTGCCGAACCAGACCTCATTGCTGAAAATCATGCCATCCTCGAGTCCATAGAGGATGAGTGGGTGGTGTATACAAACCGTTGCAGGATCTTCATCTGCGACAGTAAGAGGAGACCTTTGCATACGAGGAGGAATCAAACGACGAGGACGAGCAGATGTCCCCCGCCGCCAATGACCATGATGTCGGTGGCTCTGACAAGGGGATGATCCTGATCTCCTCGGACGAGGAATAGATATATTAGTTTCTAGTATGTATTTTTTATTTCTGAATGTAATCCTAACTCGTTTTATCTATGAATTAATAAACGAAATGTAGTTCTAGCTTGTTTGCAATTCTACATTGCATGATTTTGAGGGTTAAAAATAGAGGGCACGGTCGTTTGTGGACGTATATGGATTCAGAAAGCCCAAAGTTTGGTTGAAGATGCTCTTACCAAACATAATCAAACATTTCCCGAGAAATTAATAGCTGACTTTTGCCTTTTCATAGTTACTCAGAGCAACTCCAACAACTTCCATATCCGTAAAAAACTACCGTTTATAAAAAGTTGGGGAAAAGGGCCACCAACAGCTCTCGTAGACCTGAAAAAAAAATATGAGATCTCGTATAATCACCTCTTATGTTCTCCAAGTTTACGGGAAGAAAGCCTTCCCGTATAATTTTAGCGGGTTGCAACCGCCTGAAAATTCACGCCGTGTTGTCACCAGGTGTCTGCTGCCGCGCCTCTGCCACTCGTCGTCGTGCACATTCGTCGCCGCCGCCGCTCGCCGGTGCACCTCCGCCCCCGCTGCCGCCATGCTCTATCGCTCTTTTGAGCCGCCGCCTGCCGCCGCAATGCATTGCCGCGCCCATGAGCCACCGTCGCCACGCGTTGTCGCTCCCATGAGCCATCGCGCTTGCGTGACCTCCCCGTTGCATCTTCGTATCGCCGCCTCCACACTGGGCCACCGCCTCGTTGCACACCGTCAGTGCCCGCTGGTGCATCACCTCGCCGCGCTGCCACCATGACGGGTCACCGTCACACATGTTAATGACATGCGGGCCCTATGCCATTGTTTAACTAAAAATAAAATAAAGCCAAACTTTACAGAAAGAGCTTTACGAGAACTGAGAAAAGTTGTTGTCTGATAACTTCTTCACGTAAATTATACAGTCAACCGTAAAACCACTTTTACGGGAAGATTTTACAAGAGTTGTTGGAGTTGCTCTTAGAACCTATTTATTACTCGTAGTTACTCAGAACTTGTTTACTCTGAACGAAACCCTTTACAGTAAGATTTTTACAGTAACACATGAATAGAGACGATGTCATGTCAATAGCAAGGTGTCTATCATGATTTCATCAATCTCAAGACTCGCAGTCTCAGTCTCTTGGAGATGCTCATAGGGGTAAGGTGTTACTACTTGTGAGTTGCGTTGGATTTTCCCCGAAGAAGAGAGGAGATGCAACACAATATAGATAAGTATTTCCCTTATTGAGAACCAAGGTATCAATCCAGTAGGAGCATCACACAAAGTCTCGTGAACAACACCTACACACACAAAAGCAAATATTTGCACCCAAAGCGGGCAAGAGGGTTGTCAATCTCCTTGAACTCGTTACTTGGAAGGATTAATTCTCATAGTGGTAGATATAAAAGTATATTGCAAAACAAAAC
Organism: Triticum aestivum; assembly: GCF_018294505.1. Classification (NCBI taxonomy): domain Eukaryota; kingdom Viridiplantae; phylum Streptophyta; class Magnoliopsida; order Poales; family Poaceae; genus Triticum; species Triticum aestivum. The sequence goes on along the minus strand of NC_057813.1, from coordinate 213,477,934 downwards.
TAAATAAATAAAATTGCAGCAATATATTTTTAGATTTTTAACATATGATAAAAGCATACTCAAGGGCCATAGTTTCACTAGAGGCTTCTCTCTCGAGCACATATCATACGGTGGGTGAACAAATTACTGTTGGGCAATTGATAGAAAAGCGCATAATTATGATGATATTCAAGCCAATTATCATGTATATAGGCATCACATCCGAGACAAGTAGACCAACTCCTGCCTGCATCTACTACTATTACTCTACCCAACGACCGCTATCCAGCATGCATCTAGGGTATTAAGTAAATGAAAAACAGAGTAACGCCTTAAGCAAGATGACATGACGTAGACAAAGTAAACCCAATCAATATGAATAAACCCTGTCGTTTTACACTTAATGCCAACAATACAAATACGTGTCTTGTCCCCTTCTATAGCTGGGATATAGAGCACCACAAGATTGAACCCATTACAAAGCACCTCTCCCATTGAAGATAAATCAATATAGTTGGCCAAACCAAACAGATAGATCGAAGAGAAATACAAAGCTATAACAATCATGCATAATAAAGTTTAGAAAAGACTCCATTAATTACCATAAATATTCATATCATAAACCCACAATTCAGCAGATCCCAACAAACATAGTGCAAAAGAAGATTACATCGGATAGAACTTCAAGAACATCAAGGAGAACATTGTATTGAAGATCAAAGAGAGAGAAGAAGTCATCTAGCTACTAGCTATGGACCCGTGGGTCTCTAGTGAACTACTCACGCATCATCGGAAGGCAGAAAGGATGATGTAGAAGCCCTCCATGATCGATTCCCCCTCTAGTAGACTACTGGAAAAGGCCTCCAGATGGGATCGTGAAAGAACAGAAACTTGCGGCGGCGGAAAAAGTGTTTTGGGTGGCTCTCTATTGGTTTCCAATATTTGAGAATTTATAAAAGTGGAATTAGGTCAGGCGGAGCCTCGAGGGGCCCACAAGGCATCAAAGCGCGACCCCTGGGCGAGCTGATATGTCCATTTTGCATCATGATTACCTACTATTATTTATAATGTTTTTATGCATAATAATGCTTTTTGGAGTAATTCTAATGCCTTTTCTCTCATAACATGCAATGTTCACACAGAGAGGGAGAATACCGGCAGGTGGAATTCTGGACTTGAAAAAGCTACGTTAGCCTACCTATTCTGCACAACTCCAAATGAGCTGAAATTTCACGGAGAATTTTTATGGAATATATAAGAATTATTGGAGCAAATAAGTACCAAAGAGGGCCCACCAGGGCACAACCCACCTGGGCATGCCAGGGAGCCCAGGCGTGCCCTGGTGGGTTGTGCCCTCCTCGGCCCACCTCCGGTGCTCCTCTTTTGGTATATAAGTCATTTTGACCTAGAAAAATTAAGGAGAGGACTCTCGGGACGAAGCGCCGCCGTCTCGAGGCGGAACTTGGGCAGGAGCACTTTTGCCCTTCGGCGGAGCGATTCCGCCGGGGGAACTTCCCTCCTGGAGGGGAAAATCATCGTCATCATCATCACCAACAACTCTCCCATCTTAGGGAGGGAAATCTCCATCGACATCTTCAACAAACACCATCCCCTCTCAAACCCTAGTTCATCTCTTGTGTTCAATCTTTGTACTGGAACCTTAGATTGGTGCTTGTGAGTGACTAGTAGTGTTGATTACATCTTGTAGTTGATTACTATATGGTTTATTTGGTGGAAGATATGTTCAGATCCATTATGCTATTTAATACCCCTCTGATCTTGAGCATGATTATTATTTTGTGAGTGGTTAATTTTGTTCTTGAGGTCACGAGAGAAATCTTGTTGCAAGTAATCATGTGAATTTGATATGTGTTCGATATTTTGATGATATGTATGTTGTGATTCCCTTAGTGGTGTCATGTGAACATCGACTACATGGCACTTCACCTTATTAGGGCCTAAGGGAATGCATTGTGGAGTAGTTATTAGATGATGGGTTGCGAGAGTGACAGAAGCTTAAACCTAGTTTATGCGCTACTTCGTAAGGGACTGATTTGGATCCCAAAGTTTAATGCTATGGTTAGATTTATTCTTAATACTTTTCTTGTAGTTGTGGATGCTTGCGAGGGGGTTAATCATAAGTAGGAGGTTTGTTCAAGTAAGGACAACACCTAAGCACCGGTCCACCCACATATCAAACTATCAAAGTAGCAAACAGAAATCAAACCAACATGATGAAAGTGACTAGATGAAATTCCCGTGTACCCTCAAGAACGCTTTGCTTATCATAAGAGACCGTTTTGGCATGTCCTTTGCCTCAAAAGGATTGGGATACCTTGCTGCACTTTTGTTACAATTACCGTTACTTGCTCGTTACAACTTATCTTGCTATCAAACTACTCGTTACTTATAATTTCAGTGCTTGCAGAGAATACCTTGCTGAAAACTACTTGTCATTTCCTTCTGCTCCTCGTTGGGTTCGACACTCTTACTTATCGAAAGTACTATGATTGATCCCCTATACTTGTGGGTCATCAAGGCTCTTTTCTGGCGTTGTTGCCGGGGAGTGAATCGCTCTTGGTAAGTGGAAATCGGTAAGGTAAAATTATTACTACGTGCTAAAATTTATTGTCACTTGTTACTATCGAGAACAATCCTTTGAGGGGTTTGTTCGGGGTATCTTCACCTCGACCGGAACCACAATTAGATACCCCTCAACCTATTGTACCTACTGAAAATATTGGTTATGAAATTCCTTTCGGGTATGATAGAACAACTGCTAGCTAATCCTTATGCAGGAGATGGAACCGAACATCCTGGTATGCACTTGATATATGTGGATGAAATTTGTGGATTATTTAAGCTTGCAGGTTTACCTGGAGATGAAGCTAAGAAGAAGGTTTTCCCTTTATCTTTGAAGGGAAAAGCATTGGCATGGTATAGGTTATGCAATGATATTGGATCTTGGAATTGGAACTGATTAAAATTGGAATTTCACCCAAAAAAATTTATCCTACGCATCTAGTTCATCGTGATTGGAATTATATATATAATTTTTGGCCTCGTGAAGGAGAAATTATCGCTCTAGCTTGGGGGAGGCTCAAGTCAATGTTATATTCATGCCCCAATCATGAGCTCTCAAGAGAAATTATCATTCATAATTTTTATGCTCAGCTTGAAGGAAATATGCCCTAGAGGCAATAATAAAGTTGTTATTTTATATTTCCTTATATCATGATAAATTTTCATTATTCATGCTAGAATTGTATTAACCGGAAACTTGATACATGTGTGAATACATAGACAAAACATAGTGTCCCTAGTATGCCTCTACTAGACTAGCTCGTTGATCAAAGATGGTCAAGTTTCCTAGCCATGGACATGAGTTGTCATTTGATGAACGGGATCACATCATTAGGAGAATGATGTGATGGACATGACCCATCCATTAGCTTAGCATTATGATTGTTACAGTTTCATTGCTACTGCTTTCTTCATGACTTATACATGTTCCTCAGACTATGAGATTATGCAACTCCCGAATACCGGAGGAACACCTTGTGTGCTATCAAACATCACTACGTAAATGGGTGATTATAAAGATGCTCTACAGGTGTCTCCGAAGGTGTTTGTTGGGTTGGCATAGATCAAGATTAGGATTTGTCACTCCGAGTATCGAGAGGTATCTCTGGGCCCTCTCGGTAATGCACATCATAAGCCTTGCAAGCAATGTGACTAATGAGTTAGTTGTGGGATGATGTATTACAGGACGAGTAAAGAGACTTGCCGGTAACGAGATTGAACTAGGTATGAAGATCCCAACGATCGAATCTCGGGTAAGTAACATACCGATGACAAAGGGAATAACGTATGTTGTCATAAGGTTCGACCGATAAAGATCTTCATAGAATATGTAGGAACCAATATGGGCATCCAGGTTCCGCTATTGGTTATTGACCAGAGAAGTTTCTCGGTCATGTCTACATAGTTCTCGAACCCGTAGGGTCCGCACACTTAACATTCGTTGACGATATAGTATTATATGAGTTATGTATATTGGTGAACGAATGTTGTTCTTAGTCCCGGATGAGATCACGGACATGATGAGGAGCTCTGGAATGGTCGGGAGGTAAAGATTCATATATTGGATGATATGGTTAGGCTAAGGGGTCAGGCCCACGAGGCGATAAGTCAGTGCAAAAGGAGTTTTGGGGAGGCTAGGGGGCCAAACGCCAAGGCCCATGGCGTCTGGGCCAGACGCCAAGGATTGTGGCCTTTGGTCCTGGAGTTCGAGTGGGACTCTTGCCTTTCGGGCAAAACTGACTTTGAGTAGGCTTTTGCTCCAAGTTTCGACCCCAGGGCTCAACATATAAATAGAGGAGCAGGGCTAGCACAAAAGACACATCAAGAAACACCAAGCTGTGTGCCGGTAACCCCGTCCCTCTAGTTTATCCTCCGTCATAATTTCTGTTGTGCTTGGCGAAGCCCTGCGGAGATTGTTCTCCACCAACACCGTCACCACGCCGTCGTGCTGCTGGAACTCATCTACTACTTCGTCTGTCTTGCTGGATCAAGAAGGAGAGGACGTCATCGAGCTGAACGTGTGCTGAACACGGAGGTGATGTACGTTCGGTACTTGATCGGGATGGATCGTGAAGGTGTACGACTACATCAACCGCGTTGATAAATGCTTCTGCTTTGCGATCTTCAAGGGTATGGAGATGCTCTCCTCTCTCGTAGCTATGCATCTCCTAGATAGATCTTGCATGATCGTAGGATTTTTTGAATTACTACGTTCCCCAACAGTGGTATCTGAGCCAGGTCTATGCGTAGATGTTTTATGAACGAGTAGAACACAAAGAGTTGTGGGCGATAATAGTCATACTGCTTACCACCAACGTCTTACTTTGATTCGGCGGTATTGTTGGATGAAGCGGCCCGGACCGTCATTACATGACCGCTTTCATGAGACTGGTTCTACTGACGTGCTTTTGCACACAGGTGGCTGGTGGGTGTCAGTTTCTCCAACTTTAGTTGAATTGATTTTGACTACGGCCAATCCTTGTTGAAGGTTAAAACAACACACTTGACGAAAAATCGTTGTGGTTTTGATGCGTAGGTAAGAACGGTTCTTGCTAGAAGCCCGTAGCAGCCACGTAAAACTTGCAACAACAAAGTAGAGGACGTCTAACTTGTTTTTGCAGGGCATGTCGTGATGTGATATGGTCAAGACATGATGTGATATAAATTGTTGTATGAGATGATCATGTTTTGTAACAGAGTTATCGGCAACTGGCAGGAGCCATATGGTTGTCGCTTTATTGTATGAAATGCAATCGCCATGTAATTGCTTTACTTTATCACTAAGCGATAGCGATAGTCGTAGTAGCAATAGTTGGCGAGACCACAACGATGCTTCGATGAAGATCAAGGTGTCAAGCCGGTGAAGATGGAGATCATGACGATGCTTCGGTGATGGAGATCATGAGCACAAGATGATGATGGCCATATCATGTCACATATTTTGATTGCATGTGATGTTTATCTTTTATGCTTCTTATTTTGCTTGGTACGACGGTAGCATTATAAGATGATCCCTTACTAAAATTTCAAGGTATAAGTGTTCTCCCTGAGTATGCACCGTTGCGACAGTTCTTCGTGCTGAGACACCACGTGATGATCGGGTGTGATAGGCTCTACGTTCACATACAACGGGTGCAAGCCAGTTTTGCACATTAATACTCGGGTTGAACTTGACGAGCCTAGCATATGCAGATATGGCCTCGGAACACTAGAGACCGAAAGGTCAAGCGTGAATCATATAGTAGATATGATCAACATAGAGATGTTCACCATTGAAAACTACTCCATCTCACGTGATGATCGGACATGGTTTTAGTTGATATGGATCACGTGACCATTTAGATGACTGGAGGGATGTCTATCTAAGTGGGAGTTCTTAAGTAATATGATTAATTGAACTTTAATTTATCATGAACTTAGTCATGATAGTATTTTGCAAATTATGTTGTAGATCAATAGCTCACGTTATAGCTTCCCTATGTTTTTATATGTTACTAGAGAAAACTAAGTTGAAAGATGATAGTAGGAATGATGCGGATTGGGTCCGTGATCTGAGGTTTATCCTCATTGTTGCACAGAAGAATTATGTCCTTAATGCACTGCTAGGTGACAAACCTATTACAGGAGCAAATGCAAACGTTATGAACGCTTGGCTAGCTCAGTATGATGACTACTTGATAGTTTAGTGCACCATGCTTTACGGCTTAGAACCGGGACTTCAAAAACATTTTGAAACGTCACAAAGCATATGAGATGTTCCAAGAGCTAAAATTGGTATTTCAGACTCATCCCCGTGTCAAGAGGTATGAGACCTCTGACAAGTACTTCACCTAAAAGATGGAGGTGAATTGCTCAACTAGTGAGCATGTGCTCAGAATGTCTGGGTACTACAATCGCTTGAATCAAGTGGGAGTTAATCTTCCAGATAAGACAATGATTGACAGAGTTCTCTAGTCACCATCACCAAGTTACTTGAACTTTGTAACTATAGTATGCAAGGGATGACGAAAACGATTCCCGAACTATTCGTGATGCTTAAATCGACGAAGGTAGAAATCAAGAAAGAGCATCAAGTGTTGATGATTGATAAGACCACTAGTTTAAAGAAAAGGGCAAAGGGAAAGAAAGGGAACTTCAAGTAGAATGGCAAGCAAGTTGCCACTCTCGTGAAGAAGCCCAAGGCTGGACCTAAGCCTGACACCGAGTGCTTCTACTGCAAAGGAAATGGTCACTGGAAGCGGAACTACCCCAAATATTTGGTGAATAAGAAGGATGGCAAAGTGAACAAAGGTATATTTGATATACATGTTATTGATGTGTACCTTACTAGTGCTCGTAGTAACCCCTGGGTATTTGATACGTGTTCAATTGCTAAGATTAGTAACTCGAAATAGGAGTTGCAGAATAAATAAAGACTAGTTGAGGGTGAAGTGTTGGAAGTGGTTCCAAGATTGATATGATCATCATCGCACACCGCCTATACTTTCGGGATTAGAGTTGAACCTAAATAAATGTTATTTGGTGTTTGCGTTAAAGCATGAATATGATTAGAATAATTGTTATTTGGTGTTTGCAATACAGTTATTCGTTTAAGACAGAGAATAATTGTTATTCTATTTACATGAACAAAACCTTCTATGGTCATACACCCAATGTTGATGTGGTTTACTGAATCTCGATCGTAATGATACACATATTCACAATATTGATGCCAAAAGATGCAAAGTTGATAATGATCATGCAACATACTTGTGGCACTGTCGTTTAGGTCATATTGGTGTAAAGCGCATGAAGAAACTCCATGCTAATGGGCTTTTGGAATCACTTGATTATGAATCACTTAGTGCTTGCGAACCATGCCTCATGGGTAAGATGACTAAAACTACGTCCGCCAGAACAATGGAACTAGCTACTGACTTATTGGAAATAATACATACCGATGTATGCGGTCTAATGAGTGTTGAGGCTCGTGGCGGGTATCATTATTTTTTGACCTTCGCAGATGATTTGAGCAGATATGGGTATATCTACTTAATGAAACACAAGTTTGAAACATTTGAAAAGTTCAAAGAATTTCAGAGTGAAGTGGAGAATCATCGTAACAAGAAAATAAAGTTTCTACGATCTGATCGTATAGGTGAATATTTGAGTTACGAGTTTGGCCTTCATTTAAAACAATGTGGAATAGTTTCACAGCTCACGCCACCTGGAACACCATAGCGTAATGGTGTGTCCGAACATTCTAATCGTCCTTTATTAGACATGGTGCGATATAATGTCTCTTACCGATTTACCACTATCGTTTTGGGATTATGCATTAGAGACAACTTCATTCACGTTAAACATGGCACCATCAGAATCCGTTGAGACGATGCCTTATGAACTGTGGTTTGGCAAGAAACCAAAGTTGTCGTTCCTTAAAGTTTGGGGCTGCGATGCTTATATGAAAAAGCTTCAACCTGATAAGCTCGAACCCAAATTGGAGAAATGCGTATTCATAGGATACCCAAAGGAAATTGTTGGGTACACCTTCTATCACAGATCCGAAGGCAAGATCGTTGCTAAGAATGGATGCTTTCTAGAGAAGGAGTTTCTCTTGAAAGAAGTGAGTGGGAGGAAAGTAGAACTTGCTGAAGTAATTGTACCTTCTCCCGAATTGGAAAGTAGTTCATCACAGAAACCAGTTCCAGTGATTCCTACACCAATTAGTGAGGAAGCTAATGATGATGGTCATGAAACTTCAGATCAAGTTACTACTGAACCTCGTAGGTCTTCCAAAGTACGATCCGCACCAGAGTGGTACGATAATCCTATTCTGGAAGTCATGTTACTAGACCATGATGAACCTACAAACTATGAGGAAGCGATGATGAGCCCAGATTCCGCGAAATGGCTTGAGGCCATGAAATCTGAGATGGGATCCATGTATGAGAACAAAGTGTGGACTTTGGTGGACTTGCCCGATGATCGGCAAGCCATATTAAATAAATGGATCTTCAAGAGGAAGACAGATGCTGATAGTAGTGTTACTATCTACAAAGCTTGACTTGTCACAAAAGGTTTTCGACAAGTTCAAGGTGTTGACTACAATGAGATTTTCTCAACTGTAGCGATGCTTAAATCCGACCGAATCATGTTAGCAGTTGCCATATTTTATGAAATCTGGCAAATGGATGTCAAAACTACAATCCTTAAATGGATATTTCTTAAAGAAGAGTTGTATATGATGCAACCAGAAGGTTTTGTCGATCCTAAAGGTACTAACAAGGTATGCAAGCTCTAGCGATCCATCTATGGACTGGTGCAAGCATCTCGGAGTTGGAATATATGCTTTGATGAGTTGATCAAAGCATATAGTTTTATACAGACTTGCGGTGAAGCTTGTATTTACAAGAAAGTGAGTGGGAGCACTACAACCTTTCTGATAAGTATATGTGAATGACATATTGTTGATCAGAAATGATGTAGAATTTTTCTGGAAAGCATAAAGGAGAGTTTGAAAGGAGATTTTCAAATAAAGACCTCGGTGAAGCTGCTTACATATTGGGCATCAAGATCTATAGAGATGGATCAAGACGCTTGATAAGTTTTTTTAATGAGTATATACCTTGACAATTTTTTGAAAGAGTTTAAAAATAGATCAGTCAAAGAAGGAGTTCTTGCCTGTATTACAAGGTGTAAAGTTGAGTAGGACTCAAAGGCCGACCACGGCAGAAGATAGAAAGAGAATGAAAGTCATTTCGTATGCCTCAATCATAGGTTATATAAAGTATGCCATGCTATGTACGAGACCAGTTGTGTGCCTTGCTATGAGTTTGTCAAGGGGGTACGATAGTGATCCAGGAGTGGATCACTATATAGCGGTCAAAGTTATCCTTAGTTACCTAAGAGGACTAAGGAAGTAATTCTCGGTTATGGAGGTGATAAAGAGTTCGTCGTAAAGAGTTACATCGATGCAAGCTTTTACACCGATCCAGATGACTCTAAGTCTAAATCTAGATACATATTGAAAGTTGGAGCAATTAGCTAGAGTAGCTCCATGCAGAGCATCGTAGACATAGAATATTTGCAACATACATACGGATCTGAATGTGACAGACCCGTTGACTAAACTTCTCTCACGATAAAAACATGATCACACCTTAGTACTCTTTGGGTGTTAATCACATAGCAATGTGAACTAGATTATTGACTCTAGTAAACCCTTTGGGTGTTGGTCACAAGGCGATGTGAACTATGGGTGTTAATCACATACAGATGTGAACTATTGGTGTTAAATCACATGGTGATGTGAACTTGATTATTGACTATAGTGCAAGTGGGATACTGAAGGAAATATGCCCTAGAGGCAATAATAAAGTTGTTATTTTATATTTCATTATATCATGATAAATGTTTATTATTCATGCTGGAATTGTATTAACCGGAAACTTGATACATGTGTGAATACATAGACAAAACATAGTGTCCCTAGTATGCCTCTACTAGACTAGCTCGTTGATCAAAGATGGTCAAGTTTCCTAGCCATGGACATGAGTTGTCATTTGATGAACGGGATCACATCATTAGGAGAATGATGTGATGGACATGACCCATCCGTTAGCTTAGCATTATGATCATTATAGTTTTGTTGCTACTGTTTTCTTCATGACTTATACATGTTCCTTAGACTATGAGATTATGCAACTCCCGAATACCGGAGGAACACCTTGTGTGTTATCAAACGTCACAACGTAAATGGGTGATTATAAAGATGCTCTAAAGGTGTCTCCGAAGGTGTTTTTTGGGTTGGCATAGATCAAGATTAGGATTTGTCACTCCGAGTATCAGAGAGGTGTCTCTGGGCCCTCTCGGTAATGCACATCATAAGACTTGCAAGAAATGTGACTAATGAGTTAGTTGCGGGATGATGTATTACGGAACGAGTAAAGAGACTTGCCAGTAACGAGATTGAACTAGGTATGAAGATACCGACGACCGAATCTCGGGTAAGTAACATACTGATGCCAAAGGGAATAATGTATGTTGTCATAAGGTTCGACCGATAAAGATCTTCATAGAATATGTAGGAACCAATATGGGCATCCAGGTTCCGTTATTGGTTATTGACTAGAGAAGTGTCTCGGTCATGTCTACATAGTTCTCGAACCCATAGGGTCCGCATGCTTAACGTTCGTTGACGATATAGTATTATATGAGTTATGTATGTTGGTGAACGAATGTTGTTCAGAGTCCCGGATGAGATCATGGACATGACGAGGAGCTCCGGAACGGTCCGGAGGTAAAGATTCATATATTGGATGATATGGTTAGGCCAAGGGTCAGGCCCACGGGGCGTTAGGTCGGTGCAAAAGGAGTTTTGCGGAGGCCAGGGGGCCAAACGCCGGAGACCTTGGCATCTGGCCCTGGGCGAGACGCCGAGGCCCATGGTGTCTGGGCCATATGCCAAGGATTGTGGCGTTTGGTCCTGGAGTCCGAGTGGGACTCTTGCCTTTCGGGCAAAACCGACTTTGAGGAGGCTTTTGCTCCAAGTTTCGATCCCAGGGCTCAACATGTAAATAGAGGGGCAGGGCTAGCACAAAAGACACATCAAGAAACACCAAGCCGTGTGCGAGCAACCCCGTCCCTCTAGTTTATTCTCCGTCATAATTTCCGTTGTGCTTGGCGAAGCCCTGCGGAGATTGTTCTTCACCAACACTGTCACCATGCTACACCTTGAGCTTGCGTTGGTTTTCCTTGGAGAGGAAAGGGTGATGCAGCAATAGTAGCGTAAGTATTTCCCTCAGCTTTTGAGAACTAAGGTATCAATCCAGTGGGAGGCTCCTCACAAGTCCCACGCACCTACACAAACAAACAAGAACTCGCAACCAACACAATAAAGGGGTTGTCAATCCCTTCACGACCACTTGCGAAAGTGAGATCTGATAGAGATAATATGATATGATAAATATATTTTTGGTATTTTATAATATATATTGGAAAAGTAAAGATGCAAATAAAAGTAAATAGCAAACTTATATGATAAGAGATAGACCCGGGGGTCATAGGTTTCACTAGTGGCTTCTCTCAAGATAGCATAATTATTACGGTAGGTGAACAAATTACTGTCGAGCAATTGATAGAAAAGCGAATAATTATGAGATTATCTAGGCATGATCATGTATATAGGCATCACGTCCGTGACAAGTAGACCGACTCCTGCCCGCATCTACTACTATTACTCCACACATCGACCGCTATCCAGCATGCATCTAGAGTATTAAGTTCATAAAGAACAGAGTAACGCATTAAGAAAGATGACATGATGTAGAGGGATAAACTCATGCAATATGATATAAACCCCATCTTTTTATCCTCGATGGCAACAATACAATACGTGCCTTGCTACCCCTGCTGTCACTAGGAAAGGACACCGCAAGATTGAACCCAAAGCTAAGCACTTCTCCCGTTGCAAGAAAGATCAATCTAGTAGGCCAAACCAAACTGATAATTCAAAGAGACTTGCAAAGATAACTTAATCACACATAAAAGAATTCAAAGGAGATTCAAATATTTATCATAGATAAACTTGATCATAAACCCACAATCCATCGGATCTCGACAAACACACCGCAAAAAGAGTTACATCGAATAGATCTCCAAGAAGATCAAGGAGAACATGGTATTGAGATCCAAAGAGAGAGAAGAAGCCATCTAGCTAATAACTATGGACCCGAAGGTCTGTGGTAAACTACTCACAGCTCATCAGAGAGGCTATGGTGTTGATGTAGAAGCCCTCCATGGTTGATTCCCCCTCTGGCGGAGCACCGACGAAGGCTCCAAGATGGGATCTCGCGGATACAGAAGGTTACGGTGGTGGAAATAGTTTTTCGTGGTCGCCTCTTATGTTTTCGGGGTACGTGGGTATATATAGGAGGTAGAAGTACGTCGGTGGACGCCCGAGGGGCCCACGAGACAGGGGGCGCACCTAGCAGGGGGGGGGGGGCTCCACCCCCGTGGCTTCCTCAATTGCTTCTTGACTTGCACTCCAAGTCCTCTGGATTGCGTTTGTTCCAAAAAGATCGCTCCTGAAGGTTTCATTCCGTTTGGACTCCGTTTGATATTCCTTTTCTTCAAAATACTGAAATAGGCAAAAAATAGCAATACAGGCTGGGCCTCCGGTTAGTAGTTAGTCCCAAAAATGATATAAAAGTGTAAAGTAAAGCCCATAAACATCCAAAACAGGTAATATAATAGCATGGAACAATAAAAAATATAGATACCTTGGAGATGTATCAAGCATCCCCAAGCTTAATTCCTGCTCGTCCTCAAGTAGGTAAATGATAAAAACAGAATTTTTGATGTGGAATGCTACCTAGCATAATTCTCAATGTAATTTTCTTTATTGTGGCATGATTGTTCAGATCCAAATGATTCAAGATAAAAGCTTATAAAACATAAAAATAGTAATACTCAAAACATACTAAGAAATAATCATGTCCTATCCAAATAGCATAGCCAAAGAAAGCTTATCCCTACAAAATCATATAGTTAGGCCATGCTTCATTTTCATTACACAAAATACTCCCATCATGCACAACCCCGATGACGAGCCAAGCAATTGGTTCATAATTTTTAATGCGCTTCAACTTTTTTCAACTCTTACGCAATACATGAGCATAAGCCATGGACATAGCACTATGGTGGTATATGGTGGTGGTTGTGAGGACAAAAAGGGAGAAGATAGTCTCACATCAACTAGGCGTATCAACGGGCTACGGAGATGCCCATCAATAGATATCAATGTGAGTGAGTAGGGATTGCCATGCAACGGATGCACCAGAGCTATAAATGTATGAAAGCTCAACAAAAGAAACTAAGTGGTGTGCACCCAACTTGCTTGCTCACGAAGACCTAGGGCATTTTGAGGAAGCCCATCATTGGAATATACAAGCCAAGTTCTATAATGAAAAATACTCACTAGTATATGAAAGTGACAACACAAGAGACTCTCTATCATGAAGATCATGGTGCTATTTTTGAAGCACAAGTGTGGAAAATAGATAGTAGCATTTTCCCTTCTCTCTTTTTTTCTCTTTTCATTTTTTTCTTTTCTCTTTTTTTTTCTTTTTTTCCTTTTTTTCTTCTTCTTTTTATTTGGTGGAATTCTTTGGCCTCTTTTTTATGGGCTTCTTTGGCCTCTTTTATTTTTATAAAGTCCGAAGTCTCATCCCGACTTGTGGGGGAATCATAGTCTTCATCATCCTTTCCTCACTTGGGACAATGCTCTAATAATGAAGATCATCACACTTTTATTAATTTACAACTCGAGAATTACAACTCAACACTTAGAACAAAATATGACTCTATATGAATGCCTCTGGCGGTGTACCGGGATATGCAATGAATCAAGAGTGACATGTATGAAAATTATGAAGGTGGCTTTGCCACAAATACAATGTCAACTACATGATCATGCAATGAGAAATATGACAATGATGGAGCATGTCATAATAACGGAACGGTGGAAAGTTGCATGGCAATATATCTCGGAATGGCTATGGAAATGCCATAGTAGGTAGGTATGGTGGCTGTTTTGAGGAAGGTAAATAATGGGTGCATGATACCGGTGAAATTTGCGCGGCACAATAGAGGCTAGCAAAGTGGAAGGGTGAGTGTGCGTATACCCATGGACTCACATTAGTCATAAAGAACTCATATACTTATTGCAAAAGTCTACTTAGCCCTCGAAGCAAAGTACTACTATGCATGCCCCTAGAGGGATAGATTGGTAGGAAAAGACCATCGCTCGTCCCCGACTGCCACTCATAAGGAAGACAATCAAAAGAGTACCTCATGCAACAAATTTGTCACACAACTTTTACCATACATGCATGCTACGGGACTTGCTAACTTCAACACAAGTATTTCTCAATTTCATAATTACCCACTAGCATGACTCTAACATTAATACCTTTATATCTCAAAACAATTATCAAGCATCAAATTGATCCTAGTGTTTAATGCACTTTCTATGATAGTTTTTATTAGACCCAAGTTGGATGCTCATCATTCTAGGACCAAATTTATAACCATAGAAAATACCATGCTGTTCTAAAAGACTCTCAAAATAATATAATTGAAGCATGAGAGATCAACAATTTCTTCAAAATTAAGCCACCGCCGTGCTCTACCAGATATAAGTGAAGCACTAGAGCAAAAACTATCTAGCTCAAAAGATATAAGTGAAGCACATAGAGTATTCTAATAAATTCCAATCAAGTGGGATTCTCCCAAAAGGTGTGTACAGAAAGGATGATTGTGATAAACTAAAAAGCAAAGACTAATATCATACAAGACGCTCCAAGCAAAACACATATCATGTGGCGAATAAAAATATAGCTCCAAGTAAAGTTACCGATAAACGAAGACGAAAGAGGGGATGCCTTCTGGGGCATCCCCAAGCTTAGGCTTTTGGCTATTCTTGAATATCTTGGGGTGCCATGGTCATCCCCAAGCTTAGTATCTTGCCACTCCTTATTCCATAGCCCATCAAATCTTTACCCAAAACTTGAGAACTTCACAACACAAAACTCAACAGAAAATCTCATAAGCTCCATTAGTGAAAGAAAGAAAAACTACCACATAAGGTACTGTAATGAACTCATTATTTATTTGTATTGGTGTTAAACCTACTTTATTCCAAGTTCTCTATGGTTCATACCCTTACTTACTAGCCATAGATGCATCAAAATAAGCAAACAACACACGAAAGGCAGAATCTGTCAAAAACAAAACAGTCTGTAGCAATATGTAACTTTCGAATACTTATAGAAATCTAAAAATCCTACCAAAATAGGACGTCCTGGGAAATTTGTCTATTGATCTATATCAAAAAGAATCAATGCAAAAGAACTTTTCTGTGATTTTTTGATTTGTTTCTCGTGAGCGCAAAGTTTCTGTTTTTCAGCAGAATCAAATTAACTATCACCATAGGTTATCCTATAGGTTCTACTTGGAACAAACACTAAATAAAACATGGAAACACATCTAAACAGAAAGTAGATGCAAAATTTATTGAATAACAGCAAGTAAAAATATTGGGTTGTCTCCCAACAAGCGCTTTTCTTTAAAGCCTTTTAGCTAGGCATTGATAATTTTAATGATGCTCACATGAAAGACAAGAATTGAAGCGCAAGGAAAGCATCATGAAACACATGACAAAACACATCTAAGTCTAACATACTTCCTACGCATAGGCATATTATAAGTAAACAAATTTGCAAGGCAAGCAAAAACTAGCATATGCAAGGAAGAAGAAAGAGACGATAGCAATCTCAACATGACGAGAGGTAATTTAGTAACATGAAAATTTCTACAACCATATTTTCCTCTCTCATAATAATTACATGTAGGATCATAAGCAAATTCAACAATATAGCTATCACAAAACATATTCTCAACACGATCCACATGCATGCAAAGTTGACACTCTTCCAAGATAGTGGGATTAACATTAATAAAGTCATGACCTCTCCAAACCCACTTTTATAAAAAATATCATAAGATTGAAAATACTCCAAATATGTGGGATCTAAAATTGACACTCTGCCAAACCCACTTTCAATATTATTGCAAACACTATTATCAATCTCATATTCATCATGGGGCTTAAATAAATTTTCAAGATCATAAGAAGAATCACCCCAATCATGATCATTGCAACAAGTAGTAGACATAGCAAAACTAGCATCCCCAAGCTTAGGGTATTGCATATTATTAGCACAATTTACATCAAGAGAATTTATATTAAAACTATTGCAATCATGCTTTTTATTCAAGGAGCTATCGTGAATCTCTTCATAAATTTCTTCATCACAATTTTCAGATTCACGAATTTCAAGCAAAACTTCATAAAGATAATCTAGTGCACAAAACTCACTAGCAATTGGTTCATCATAATTGGATCTCTTAAAAAGATTAGCGAGCGGATGAGGATCCATAGATCTTAGCTTCTCTGTTTAGCAATAAATAAACAATTATTCCAACCAAACGAGCAAACGAGCCAAGTAGGACATCAAGACGAACAGAAGAAGGGCGAATAAAACGGCAAGGGTGAAGTGGTGGAGAGGAAAACGAGAGGCAAATGGCAAATAATGTAATGTGAGGGAGATGAGTTTGTGATGGGTACTTGGTATGTCTTGACTTGAGCGAAGACCTCCCCGGCAACGGCGCCAGAAATCCTTCTTGCTACGTCTTGAGCTTGCGTTGGTTTTCCTTGAAGAGGAAAGGGTGATGCAGCAATAGTAGCGTAAGTATTTCCCTCAATTTTTGAGAACCAAGGTATCAATCCAGTAGGAGGCTCCTCACAAGTCCCACACACCTACACAAACAAACAAGAACTCGCGACCAACGCAATAAAGGGGGTGTCAATCCCTTCACGGACACTCGCGAAAGTGAGATCTGATAGAGATAATATGATAAGATAAATATATTTTTGGTATTTTATAATATAGATTGGAAAAGTAAAGATGCAAATAAAAGTAAATAGCAAACTTATATGATAAGAGATAGACCCGGGCGCCATAGGTTTCACTAATGGCTTCTCTCAAGATAGCATAATTATTACGGTGGGTGAACAAATTATTGTCGAGCAATTGATAGAAAAGCGAATAATTATGATATTATCTAGGCATGATCATGTATATAGGCATCACGTCCGTGACAAGTAGACCGACTCCTGCCTGCATCTACTACTATTACTCCACACATCGACCGCTATCCAGCATGCATCTAGAGTATTAAGTTCATAAAGAACGGAGTAACACATTAAGAAAGATGACATGATGTAGAGGGATAAACTCATGCAATATGATATAAACCCCATCTTTTTATCCTCGATGGCAACAATACAATACGTGCCTTGCTGCCACTGCTGTCACTAGGAAAGGACACCGCAAGATTGAACCCAAAGCTAAGCACTTCTCCTATTGCAAGAAAGATCAATCCAGTAGGCCAAACCAAACTGATAATTCGAAGAGACTTGCAAAGATAACTTAATCACACATAAAAGAATTCAGAGGAGATTCAAATATTTCTCATAGATAAACTTGATCATAAACCCACAATTCATCGAATCTTGACAAACACACCGCAAAAATAGTTACATCGAATAGATCTCCAAGAAGATCAAGGAGAACATGGTATTGAGATCCAAAGAGAGAGAAGAAGCCATCTAGCTAATAACTATGGACCCGAAGGTCTGTGGTAAACTACTCACAACTCATTGGAGAGGCTATGGTATTGATGTATAAGCCCTCCGTGGTCGATTTCCCCTCTGGCGGAGCACCGACGAAGGCTCCAAGATGGGATCTTGCGGATACAAAAGGTTATGGTGGTGGAAATAGTTTTTCGTGGTCGCCTATGATGTTTTCGGGTTACGTGGGTATATATAGGAGGAAGAAGTACGTCGGTGGATGCCCGAGGGGCCCACGAGACAGGGGGGCACGCCCAGCAGGGGGGAGCGCCCTCCACCCTCGTGGCTTCCTTGATTGCTTGTTGACTTGCACTCCAAGTCCTCTGGATTGCGTTTGTTCCAAAAAGATCGCTCCCAAATTTGATATGTGTTTGATATTTTGATGATATGTATGTTGTGATTCCCTTAGTGGTGTCATGTGAACGTCGACTACATGGCACTTCACCTTATTAGGGCCTAAGGGAATGCATTGTGGAGTAGTTTTTAGATGATGGGTTGCGAGAGTGATAGAAGCTTAAACCCTAGTTTATGCGCTACTTCGTAAGGGACTGATTTGGATCCAAAAGTTTAACACTTTGGTTAGATTTATTCTTAGTACTTTTCTCGTAGTTGCGGATGCTTGCGAGGGGGTTAATCATAAGTAGGGGGTTTGTTCAAGTAAGAACATTACTTAAGCACCGGTCCACCCACATACCAAATTATCAAAGTAGCGAACACAAATCAAACCAACATGTGAAAGTTGATACGTCTCCGTCGTATCTACTTTTCCTAACGCTTTTCCTCTTGTTTTGGACTATAATTTGCATGATTTAAATGAAACTGACCCGGAGTGACGTTGTTTTCAGCAGAACTACCATGGTCTTGTGTTTGTGCAGAAATAAAAGTTCTTGGATTGGAACAAAACTCTGCGAGGAATTTTTATATGAATAAAGATAACTTCTAGAGCCAAGAACCACCTGTTGGGGAACGTAGTAATTTCAAAAAAATTCCTACGTACACGCAAGATCATGGTGATGGCATAGCAACGAGAGGGGAGAGTGTTGTCCACGTACCCTCGTAGACCGTAAGCGGAAGCGTTGGCACAACGCGGTTGATGTAGTCGTACGTCTTCACGATCCGACCGATCCAAGCACCGAACGTACGGCACCTCCGAGTTCAGCACACGTTCAGCTCGATGACGATCCCCGGGCTCCGATCCAGCAAAGCTTCGGGGATGTGTTCCGTCAGCACGACGGCGTGGTGACGATGATGATGCTCTACCGGCACAGGGCTTCGCCTAAACTCCGCGACGATATGCCCGGGGTGGAATATGGTGGAGGGGGGCACCGCACACGGCTAAGGAACGATCCGTAGATCAACTTGTGTGTTATGGGGTGCCCCCTGCCCCCGTATATAAAGGAGGGAGGGGGAGGTGCGGCCGGCCCCCTTGGGGTGCGCCTGGAGGAGTCCTACTCCCACCGGGAGTAGGACTCCCCCCTCTTGCCTTGGTGGAGAAGGAAAGGGGGGAGGGGAAAGAGGAAAGGGGGGCGCCCCCCCCCTTCCTTGTCCTATTCGGACTAGGGGGGAGGGGGCGTGCGGCCTGCCCTGGCCGGCCCTCCTCTTCTCCCTCATGGTCCACTAAGGCCCATTAACCCCCGGGAGGGTTCCGGTAACCCCCCGGTGTTCCGGTAAAATCCTGATTTCACCCGGAACCTTTCCGATGTCCAAACATAGGCTTCCAATATATCAATATTTATGTCTCGACCATTTCGAGACTCCTCGTCATATCCGTGATCACATCCGGGACTCCAAACAAACTTCGGTACATCAAAACTTATAAACTCATAATAAAATTGTCATCGTAACCTTAAGCGTGCGGACCCTACGGGTTCAAGAACTATGTAGACATGACCTAGAACCATTCTCGGTCAATAACCAATAGCGGGACCTGGATGCCCATATTGGTTCCTACATATTCTACGAAGATCTTTATCGATCAAACCGCATAACAACATACGTTGTTCCCTTTGTCATCGGTATGTTACTTGCCCGAGATTTGATCGTCGGTATCCAATACCTAGTTCAATCTCGTTACCGGCAAGTCTCTTTACTCGTTCCGTAATGCATCATCCCGTAACCAACTCATTTGGTCACATTGCTTGCAAGGCTTATAATGATGTGCATTACCGAGAGGGCCCAGAGATATCTCTCCGACAATCAGAGTGACAAAACCTAATCTCGAAATACGCCAACTCAACATGTACCTTCGGAGACACCTGTAGTACTCCTTTATAATAACCCAGTTACGTTGTGACGTTTGGTAGTACCCAAAGTGTTCCTCCGGTAAACGGGAGTTGCATATTCTCATAGTTACAGGAACATGTATAAGTCATGAAGAAAGCAATAGCAGTATACTAAACGATCAAGTGCTAGGCTAACGGAATGGGTCATGTCAATCACATCATTCTCCTAATGATGCGATCCCATTAATCAAATGACAACACATGTCTGTGGTTAGGAAACATAACCATCTTTGATTAATGAGCTAGTCAAGTAGAGGCATACTAGAGACTATATGTTTGTCTATGTATTCACACATGTATCATGTTTCCGGTTAATACAATTCTAGCATGAATAATAAACATTTATCATGAAATAAGGAAATAAATAATAACTTTATTATTACCTCTAGGGCATATTTCCTTTAGTCTCCCACTTGCACTAGAGTCAATAATCTAGTTCACATCGCTATGTGATTTAACACCAATATTCACATCTGCATGTGATTAATACCCATAGCTCACATCATCATGTGATCAACACCCAAAGGGTTTACTAGAGTCAATAATCTAGTTCACATCGCTATGTGATTAACACCCAAAAGAGTACTAAGGTATGATCATGTTTTGCTCGTGAGAGAATCTTAGTCAACGGGTCTGTCATATTCAGAGCCGTATGCATTTCACAAATATTCTATGTCCACAATGCTCTGCACGGAGCTACTCTAGCTAATTGCTCCCACTTTTAATATGTATCCAGATTGAGACTTAGAGTCATCTGGATTTGTATAAAAGCTTGCATCGTTGTAACTTTTACGACGGGCTCTTTTATCACCTCCATAATTGAGAAACATCTCCTTAGTCCTCACTAAGGATATTCTTGACCCATGTCCAGTGATCTACTTATTAGATCAAAATTGTATTCCTTTGCCAAACACAGAGCAAGGTATACAATAGGTCTGGTTCACAGCATAGCATACTTTATAGAACCTATGACTGAGGCATAGGGAATGACTTTTCATTCTCTTTCTATTTTCTGCAATGGTCGGGTCTTGAGTCTTACTCAACTTCACACCTTGTAACACAGGCAAGAACTCCTTTATTTGACTGTTCCATTTTGAACTATTTCAAAAATTTATCAAGGTATGTACTCATTGAAAAATCTTATCAAGCGTCTTGATCTATCTATATAGATCTTGATGCTCAATGTGTAAGCAGCTTCACCGAGGTCTTGCTTTGAAAAACTCTTATTCAAGTATCCTTTCATGCTATCCAGAATTTCCATATCATTTCCAATTAACAATATGTCATCCACATATAATATTAGAAATGCTACAGAGCTCCCACTCACTTTCTTGTAAATACAGGCTTCTTCAAAAGTCTGTATAAAACCATATGCTTTGATCAACTCATCAAAGCATATATTCCAACTCCGAGATGCTTGCACCAGTCCATAGATGGATCGCTGGAGCTTGCACAATTTGTTAGCACCTTTAGGATTGACAAAACCTTCTGGTTGCATCATATACAACTCTTCTTTAAGAAAACCATTAAGGAATGCAGTTTTGTTTATCCATTTGCTAGATTTCATAAAATGCGACAATTGCTAACATGATTCAGATAGACTTAAGCATAGATACAAGTGAAAAACTCTCATCGTAGTCAACACCTTGAACTTGTCGAAAACCTTTTGCGACAATTCTAGCTTTGTAGATAGTAACACTATCAGCGTCCGTCTTCCTCTTGAAGATCCATTTAATCTCAATGTCTCGCCGATCATTGGGCAAGTCAATCAAAGTCCATACTTTGTTTTCATACATGGATCTTATCTCAGATCTCATGGCCTCAAGCCATTTTGCGGAATCTGGGCTCATCATCGCTTCCTCATAGTTCATAGGTTCATCATGGTCTAGTAACATGACTTCTAGAACATGATTACCGTACCACTCTGGTGCGAATCTTACTCTGGAAGACCTACGAGGTTTGGTAGCAACTTGATCTGAAGTTTCATGATCATCATCATTAACTTCCTCACTAATTGGTGTAGGAATCACCGGAACTGATTTCTGTGATGAACTACTTTCCAATAAGGGAGAAGGTACAATTACTTCATCAAGTTCTACTTTCCCCCCACTCACTTCTTTCGAGAGAAACTTCTTCTCTAGAAAGGATCCATCTTAGCAACAAATAATTTGCCTTCGGATCTGTGATAGAAGGTGTACCCAACAGTTTCCTTTGGGTATTCTATGAAGACGCACTTCTCCGATTTGGGTTCGAGCTTATCAGGTTGAAACTTTTTCACATAAGCATCGCAACTCCAAACTTTAAGAAATGACAACTTAGGTTTACTGCTAAACCATAGTTCATACCATGTCGTCTCAACGGATTTAGATGGTGCCCTATTAAACGTGAATGTAGCTGTCTCTAATGCATAACCCCAAAACGATAGTGGTAAATCGGTAAGAGACATCATAGATTGCACTATATCCAATAAAGTACTTGTTATGACGTTCGGACACACCATTAAGCTGTGGTGTTCCAGGTGGCATGAGTTTGTGAAACTATTCCACATTGTTTTAATTGAAGACCAAACTCGTAACTCAAATATTTGTCTCCGCGATCAAATTGCAGAAATTTAATTTTCTTGTTACGATGATTCTCCACTTCACTCTGAAATTCTTTGAACTTTTCAAATGTTTCAGACTTGTGCTTCATTAAGTAGATATACTCATATCTGCTCAATTCATTTTGTGAAGATCAGAAAATAACGATACCCGCCACGAGCATCAACACTCATTGGACCACATACATCGGTATGTATTATTTCCAATAAGTCACTAGCTCGTTCCATTGTTCCGGAGAACGGAGTTTTAGTCATCTTGCCCAAAAGGCACGGTTCGCAAGCATCAAATGATTCATAACCAAGTGATTCCGAAAATCCATCTTTATGGAGTTTCTTCATGCGCTTTACACCAATATGACCCAAACGACAGTGCCACAAATAAGTTGCACTATCATTATTAACTTTTCATCTTTTGGCATTAATATTATGAATATGTGTATCACTACAATTGAGATCCAACAAACTATGTTCATTGGGTGTATGACCTTCGAAGGTCTTATTCATGTAAACAGAATAACAATTTATTCTCTAACTTTAAATGAA
Source organism: Triticum aestivum (assembly GCF_018294505.1). NCBI lineage: Eukaryota > Viridiplantae > Streptophyta > Magnoliopsida > Poales > Poaceae > Triticum > Triticum aestivum. The sequence goes on along the minus strand of NC_057813.1, from coordinate 213,454,713 downwards.
TAACCGTATCGCAATAAACATGATCAAATCATATTCATGCTCAACGCAAATGCCAAATAACATTTATTTAGGTTTAACACTAATCCCGAAAGTATAGGGAGTGTGCGATGATGATCATATCAATCTTGGAACTACTTCCAACACTCATCATCACTCCACCCTTCAACTAGTCTCTGTTTATTCTGTAACTCCTGTTTCGAGTTACTAATCTTAGCAACTGAACAAGTATCAAATACTCAAGGGCTACTATAAACACTAGTAAGGCACACATCAATAACCTATATATCAAATATACCCTTGTTCACTTTGCCATCCTTCTTATCCACCAAATATTCAGGGCATTTCCGCTTCCAGTGACCATTTCCTTTGCAGTGTAAGCACTCAGTTTCAAGCTTTGGTTCAGCTTTGGGCTTCTTCGTGGGAGTGACAACTTGCTTGCCATTCTGCTTGAAGTTCCCTTTCTTTCCCTTTGCCCTTTTCTTGAAACTAGTGATCTTGTCAACCATCAACACTTGATGCTCTTTCTTGATTTCTACCTTCGTTGATTTCAACAGCACGAAGAGATCGGGAATCGTTTTCGTCATCCCTTGCATACTATAGTTCATCACAAAGTTCTACCAACTTGGTGGTGGTGACTAGAGAATTCTGTCAATCACTATTTTATCTGGAAGATTAACTCCAACTTGATTCAAGCGATTGTAGTACCCAGACAATCTGAGCACATGCTCACTAGTTGAGCGATTCTCCTCCATCTTTTAGCTATAGAACTTGTTGGAGACTTCATATCTCTCAACTCGGATATTTGCTTGAAATATTAACTTCGACTCCTGGAACATCTCATATGGTCCATGACGTTCAAAACGTCTTTGAAGTCCCGATTCTAAGCCGTTTAAGCATGGTGCACTAAACTATCAAGTAGTCATCATTTTGAGCTAGCCAAACGTTCATAACGTCTACATCTGCTCCTGCAATAGGTTTGTCACCTAGCGCTGCATGAAGGACATAATTCTTCTGTGCAGCAATGAGGATAAACCTTAGATCACGGATCCAATCCGCATCATTGCTACTAACATCTTTCAACACAATTTTCTCTAGGAACATATGAAAATAAACATATGAAAGCAACAACACAAGCTATTGATCTACAACATAATTTGCAAAATACTACCAGGACTAAGTTCATGATAAATTTAAGTTCAATTAATCATATTACTTAAGAACTCCCACTTAGATAGACATCCCTCTAATCCTCTAAGTGATTACGTGATCCATATCAACTACGCCATGTCCGATCATCACGTGAGATGGAGTAGTTTCAACGGTGAACATCAATATGTTGATCATATCTACTATATGATTCACGCTCGACATTTCGGTCTCCGTGTTCCGAGGCTATATCTGTATATGCTAGGCTCGTCAAGTTTAACCTGAGTATTCCGCGTGTGCAACTGTTTTGCACCCGTTGTATTTGAACATAGAGCCTATCACACCCGATCATCACGTGGTGTCTCAGCACGAAGAACTTTCACAACGGTGCATACTCAGGGAGAACACTTCTTGATAATTAGCGAGAGATCATCTTAAAATGCTACCGTCAATCAAAGCAAGATAAGATGCATAAAGGATAAACATCACATGCAATCAATATAAGTGATATGATATGGCATCATCATCTTGTGCTTGTGATCTCCATCTTCGAAGCACCGTCGTGATCACCATCATCACCGGCGCGACACCTTGATCTCCATCGTAGCATCGTTGTTGTTACACCATCTATTGCTTCTACGACTATCGCTACCGCTTAGTGATAAAGTAAAGCAATTACAGGGCGTTTGCATTTCATACAATAAAGCGACAACCATATGGCTCCTGCCAGTTGCCGATAACTTCGGTTACAAAACATGATCATCTCATACAATAAAATATAGCATCACGTCTTGACCATATCACATCACAACATGCCCTGCAAAAACAAGTTAGACGTCCTCTACTTTGTTGTTGCAATTTTTACGTGGCTGCTACGGGCTTAGCAAGAACCGTTCTTACCTACGCATCAAAACCACAACGATAGTTTGTCAAGTTGGTGCTGTTTTAACCTTCGCAAGAACCGGGCGTAGCCACACTCGGTTCAACTAAAGTGAGAGAGACAGACACCCGCCGGTCACCTTTAAGCAACGAGTGCTCGTAGCGGTGAAACCAGTCTCGCGTAAGCGTACGCGTAATGTCGGTCCGGGCCGCTTCATCTCACAATGCCGCTGAACCAAAGTATGACATGCTGGTAAGCAGTATGACTTATATCGCCCACAACTCACTTGTGTTCTACTCGTGCATATAACATCAACGCATAAAACCTAGGCTCTGATACCACTGTTGGGGAACGTAGTAATTTCAAAAAAATTCCTACGTACACGCAAGATCATGGTGATGGCATAGCAACAAGAGGGGAGAGTGTTGTCCACGTACCCTCGTAGACCATAAGCAGAAGCGTTAGCACAACGCGGTTGATGTAGTCGTACGTCTTCACGATCCGACCGATCCAAGCACCGAACGTACGGCACCTCCGAGTTCAGCACACGTTCAGCTCGATGACGATCCCCGGGCTCCGATCCAGCAAAGCTTCGGGGATGAGTTCCGTCAGCACGACGGCGTGGTGATGATGATGATGCTCTAGCAGCACAGGGCTTCGCCTAAAATCCGCGACGATATGCCCGAGGTGGAATATGGTGGAGGGGGGCACCGCACACGGCTAAGGAACGATCCATAGATCAACTTGTGTGTTATGGGGTGCCCCCCTGCCCCCGTATATAAAGGAGGGAGGGGGAGGTGCGGCCGGCCCCCTTGGGGTGCGCCTGGAGGAGTCCTACTCCCACCGGGAGTAGGACTCCCCCCTCTTGCCTTGGTGGAGAAGGAAAGGGGGGAGGGGAAAGAGGAAAGGGGGGCGCCGCCCCCCCCCTTCCTTGTCCTATTCGGACTAGGGGGGGGGGAGGGGGGCGCGCGGCCTGCCCTGGCCGGCCCTCCTCTTCTCCCTCATGGCCCACTAAGGCCCATTAACCCCCGGGAGGGTTCCGGTAACCCCCCGGTGTTCCGGTAAAATCCTGATTTCACCCGGAACCTTTCCGATGTCCAAACATAGGCTTGCAATATATCAATCTTTATGTCTCGACCATTTCGAGACTCCTCGTCATATGCGTGATCACATCCGGGACTCCAAACAAACTTCGGTACATCAAAACTTATAAACTCATAATAAAACTGTCATCGTAACGTTAAGCGTGCGGACCCTTCGGGTTCGAGAACTATGTAGACATGACCTGGAACCATTCTCGGTCAATAACCAATAGCGGGACCTGGATGCCCATATTGGTTCCTACATATTCTACGAAGATCTTTATCGGTCAAACCGCATAACAACATACGTTGTTCCCTTTGTCATCGGTATGTTACTTGCCCGAGATTTGATCGTCGGTATCCAATACCTAGTTCAATCTCATTACCGGCAAGTCTCTTTACTCGTTTTGTAATGCATCATCCCGTAACCAACTCATTTGGTCACATTGCTTGCAAGGCTTATAATGATGTGCATTACCGAGAGGGCCCAGAGATATCTCTCCAACAATCGGAGTGACAAAACCTAATCTCGAAACACGCCAACTCAACATGTACCTTCGGAGACACCTGTAGTACTCCTTTATAATCACCCAGTTACGTTGTGACGTTTGGTAGTACCCAAAGTGTTCCTCCGGTAAACGGGAGTTGCATATTTCTCATAGTTACAGGAACATGTATAAGTCATGAAGAAAGCAATAGCAGTATACTAAACGATCAAGTGCTAGGCTAACGGAATGGGTCATGTCAATCACATCATTCTCCTAATGATGCGATCCCATTAATCAAATGACAACACATGTCTATGGTTAGGAAACATAACCATCTTTGATTAATGAGCTAGTCAAGTAGAGGCATACTAGTGACTATATGTTTGTCTATGTATTCACACATGTATCATGTTTCCGGTTAATACAATTCTAGCATGAATAATAAACATTTATCATGAAATAAGGAAATAAATAATAACTTTATTATTGCCTCTAGGGCATATTTCCTTCACCACCAGGCACGCCCATGTGGGTTGTCCCCACTTGGTGGCCCCGCAGACCCTGAAACCGACGCTATAAAATCCTATTTTTCCAAAAATCAAGGAGAAATAATTACCATGTTTCACGAGACGGAGCCGCCACCATCTCCTATTCTTCATCGGGAGGCCAGATTTGGAGTCCGTTTGGGGCTCCGGAGAGGGGGATTTTCGATCTTCGTCATCACCAACCCTTCTCCATTGCGAATTCCATGATGCTCCCCACCGGGAGTGAGTAATTCCTTCGTAGGCTCGTTGGTCGGTGAGGAGTTGGATGAGATTCATCATGTAATTGAGTTAGTTTTGTTAGGGCTTGATCCCTAGTATCCATTATGTTCTGAGATTGATGTTGCTATGACTTTGCCATGCTTAATGCTTGTCACGTTGGGCCCGGGTGCCATGATTTTAGATCTGAACCATTTATGTTATCACCACTATATCTATGTTCTAGATCCAATCTTGCAAGTTATAGTCACCTACTACGTGTTATGATACGGCAACCCTGGAGTGACAATAGTCGGGACACTTCCCGGTGATGACCGTAGTTTGAGGAGTTCATGTATTCACCATGTGTTAAGCTTTGTTCCGGTTCTCTATTAAAAGGAGGTCTTGATATCGCTTAGTTTCGAATAGGACCCCGCTGCCATGGGAGGGTAGGACAAAAGATGTCATGCAAGTTCTTTCCATAAACACGTATGACTATTTACAGAATACATGCCTACATTATATTTATGAACTGGAGCTAGTGCCGTATCGCCCTAGGTTATAACTGTCACATGATGAATATCATCCAACAAATCGTTGATCCAATGCCTACAATTTTCCTATATATTGTTCTTTCTAAGTTACTACTGCTATTGTTACTGTTGCACTTGCTACAAAATCACTGCTATCACTATCACCGTTACTGCTGCTGTTGCTACTTCTATCCAAACTACCATACTACTTTGCTACTGATCACTTTGCTGCAGATAATTAATTTCCAGGTGTGGTTGAATTGACAACTTAGCTGCTAATACTTACAAATATTCTTTGGCTCCCCTTGTGTCGAATCAATAAATTTGGGTTGAATACTCTACCCTCGAAAACTGTTGCGATCCCCTATACTTGTGGGTTATCAAGACCTTTTTCTGGCACTGTTGCCGGGGAGCATAGCTATATTTGTTGTGTCACTTGAGATTATTATCAATTTATCACTATGAAGAATCTAAAGGATGCTAAGACTAAGATTTTTTCCTCTAAGACGAGGGAAGGTAAGGAACTGCCATCCAACCCCGTTTTAGATTCACCTTCTGTTATAAGTAATCTTGCAACACCACCACATGCTATTAATTCTGATATGCCTCAAGTTATTGATGATGCTACTTCTGCTATGAATGCTACTCGTGATGATGCTATACCTTGCTTGATGATAATGTGCCACTAGGTGAATTTCTTGATGAACAAATTGCTAGAACTAAAGCTTTTGAGAATGTTGAAACTGATGAAATTGTTGAAACTGATGAAAACTTGAAACTAGAAATCTTGAAACACCCATTAGAACTAGTCCTCCTAGATATGAATGGCCTAAGGTACCAGAAGGTTATGTTATGAACGAGGAGACAACTAGAGATATTCTTGCTTGTAAGGATAGAGATGATCTAGAAAAATTATTATGCAAGTATAGAGAAAAGACTTTGAATGCTAAAATGAAATGTGATCCTCAGTTTGCTACTTCACCTATCTTTGTTGACAATAAGGATTATGAATTCTCTATCGACCTAGAGTTGACTTCTTTGGTTGAATCTGATCCTTTCCATGGTTATGAAACTGAAACTGTAGTGGCACATCTTACTAAGTTAAATGACATAGCCACGCTTTTTGCTCATGATGAGAAAATTCGTTATCATTACATTCTCAAATTATTTCCGTTCTCACTAAAGGGTGATGATAAAGCTTGGTACAATACTCTTGCTCCTGGTTGTGTGCATAGTCCCCAGGATATGATTTATTACTTTTCTGAAAAATAGTTTGATGCTCATAAGAAACAAGCTGCCTTACAGGAAATATTTAACTTTGTGAAAATTGAAGAAGAGAGTCTCCCACAAGCTTGGGGGAGGCTTCTCCAATTGCTTAAATCTTTGCCTGATCATCCTCTTAAGAAAAATGAAATACTTGATATCTTCTAGAATGGACTAACCAATGCTTCTACGGATTTCCTAGATAGTTGTGCTGGTTGTGTTTTCAGGGAACAAACTACTGGGCAAGTTGAAGAATTATTGAATAACATATTGAAAAATTATGATGATTGGACTCTTCCTGAACCACTGCCTAAACCCACTCCGAAGAAGAGGGGTATCTTATATCTCAGTCAAGATATGTAAGAGGCAAAGAAATCTATGAAGGAAAAAGGCATTAAAGCTGAGGATATCAAAAATTTGCCTCCTATTAAATAAATACATGGGCTCGATACACCGCCACCACCTAAGGTGGTAGAGGTAAAGTCTCTAATGAAATTCAATGAAAATGAGAACCCTCACAATATGCACCCTAGCCAATGCCTTTATGAGTTTGAAAATTACATTAGAAAGCAAGATCACTCCAATGTAAGTGTTATGAAACAACTGAAATACAATTTTGATGTGATTGCTCGCGTGAGTGACTTGTTATTTAGAATCTAAAATGATGTTAGAGGTATGGGGAAGCATGCTTCTATGGTTCAAACTCAGTTAGAACAAGTTGCTAAATCTCAAAGAGAGTTGTTAGATGAAATGAATAATAATATCAATGGTCATGTTGTTAGAGTAATGACTAGAGGAGGTAGAATGACTCAGGAACCACTTTATCCTGAGGGACATCCAGAAAGAATTGAACAAGACTCTCAAAGAGTTAACACTGATGCACCTAGTCCTTCTAAAATGAAGAAGAAGAAGAAGAAGAAGAAGAAGAAGAAGAAGAAGAAGAAGAAGAAGAATTATAGGACTTTGCATGCTTCTAGTGAACCTGAAGTAGAAAAATCTTCTGATAATGATAATGAAGTTTCTATCTGTGATGCTGAAACTCAATCTGGTAGTGAACACTCACCTTCTGATAATGAAAAAGATAATGATGAGGTTCGTGAAGACACTCAACCAAATAATAAAGAACCAAACAATGATGTTGAGATAGAACCAGTAGTTGATCTTGATAACCCACAACCCAAGAATAAAAGATATGATAAAAGAGACTTTGTTGCTAGAAAAAAATGGTAAGGAAAGAGAACCATGGGTCCAAAACCTATGCCCTTTCTGCCTAAGTCAACTAAAAAGAAAGATGATGAAGAATTTGAATGCCTTGCTAAAATGCCGAGGCCAGTCTTTTTGCGTACTCGCTTGACTGATATCTTAAAAATGCCTCCTTATGCAACGTACATGAAGGACATCATCACCAACAAGAGAAAATACCAAAAGCTGAAATCTCCACCATGCTTGCTAATTATACTTTTAAAGATGGGGTACCTAAAAACTTGGAGATCCAGGAATACCAACTATACCTTGCTCCATCAAAAGAAATTATGTGAAAACTGCTTTATGTGATTTGGGAGCTGGTGCTAGTGTTATGCCTTTCTCTTTATATAAAAGACTTGATTTGAATAAACTCACACCCACTGAAATATCTTTGCAAATGGCTGACAAATCAACTGCCATACCTATCGGTATTTGTGAGGATGTGCTCATTGTTGTTGCTAATGTTACTATTTTGTCTGACTTTGTTATACTTGAGATGCCCGAGGATGACAACATGTCGATTATCCTTGGTAGACCCTTCTTGAATATTGCAGGGGCTTTTATTGATTGCAATAAAAGCAATGTCACTTTTCATATCAAATGGTAATGAGCATAGGGTGCACTTTCCGAAGAAATAGTTGCGAGTGAATGGTATTAATGTTATTGAAAAATCTCTGACAATCACTATTGGAAGTTTTCAACTACCTCTACATATTGTTAAAAAGAAATATGAAATGCTTATTGTTGGGGACATTCATATCCCCGTTGAGGTAACTTAGTGATTTATGAAAGTTCTTCGGTTTCATGCTAATCGAAAGTGGTTGTTAATAAGACTTGATCAACCTTATTAATGGATCATTTTGAGAGGTATGAAGTTGATGAATTTAGTGAGCACTACTTTCTGTCTCTACCTTTTGTTTTCTGTTTTATTAGTTAAATAAAGTAAAATGCCATGCTCTGCCTGTTTTCTGAATTTCCCGTGCAATAAAAAATGACCCCAAAATAAAAGTTCTCAGAATGCTCTGAAATTTTAATACATTTTTTCTGAATATTTAAGAATTTTTGGTGCAAATAATATCAGAGGGAGGTGCACCAGGTGGGCACAACCCACATGGGCGCGCCAGGACCCCCAGGCTCGCCCTGGTGGGTTGTGGTCCCCACGTGGCCCCTCTCACTTATCTCGTCATCCCACATCACCACCTACCTCCAGAAAAATTCACCACTGCTCTCTCTCTCTCTCTCTCTCTCTCTGTCGTGTTCTTGCTCTCAAACCCGCGGATTTCGACCTCTTTGCTCGAAGCTCCATTTCTGAAACTGTTTCGGGGGATTGTTGCTTCGTATGTGACTCCTCCATTGGTCCAATTAGTTTTTGCTTTAGTGGTTTATATTTTGAATAATTATCTACTCTTGGTGCTGCTATAGATGAGCTTGCATGTTGAATTCTTAGAGTTCTAAGTAGTTTGAATGCTTGCTATGGCGTCTATGCATCCCTATGGGTAGTTGCTTTCAATTTTGTGAAGTTTTGTTGAGAAAAAGTTTATGGACTAAAAAATTCAGAATTTTGTTCATAGGAAAAAGATGAGTATCTTTAGGAAGTTTGCTTCCAAAAAGAACTCCAAGAGAGTCATTGGGGAGTCATCTGACAGTGATCTCCTTACCCGGAGAATGGCGGAGGTACATCCGTGTGAATGGCCGCATAACCCGTTCATGGAAGGGGCGGAATTCTTCAGGAGTTTGCATAATATGCTGCTAATGCCGGCCTCACCGACTTCATTGCAGCTGAATGCGAACAGTATCATCTCCTCACTAATTCCTTTGTGCAAAGTTTTCATTTCTTACCTAGGAATAATCCTCCCGTGGTGCAGTTTAATTTATACGCTGAAACCCGTCAGATACCACTTACTGAATTTTGTGATATATGCATGATCCCTTCTGACGGGAGTTTTACTTGAGCCTAGGCCTACGGAGTTTGATGGTTTTTACCACACTCTGACTATGGGGGATGAGAGATGGGTGTCAAGTGTCACTGCCACTAGCATACACTTTCCTGCTGTGCATTATTTTGCTTTGTTCACTGCAAGTGTTTGCTTGCTAGGTGCACTCAGTGCTCCAGACTTTGTTGTTTTACGTCGCACACTTCATGGTGACAACACTTATAGCTTGGGAGCTATTGTGGCACGTCGCCTCTACATTAACGGATCCAAGGGGTATTTACGCTACTCGCTTGGCGACTCACTTTAACATTTAGATACGCCAACATGATTATCCTTTACCTAAGATTTATTTAGATCGTCAGGCTATGGAACGCCACCAGATTATTGTTGGCGATTACCCTAACATTCCTATTCCTTATAATCGGGTTTTCAGTGTGAACACTCATGATATTATCCCATTGCATGCACCTACTTTGTTTGATCCTATTGCTAGGGGTGGATACAGGATTATGCCTGAGGACATCATCGCTTATCGGAACAACCTAGCTGCAGCGCGAGAGGAGCCTCAGGAGTGGGACCCTCAGGTGCCCGCTCCCCAGCATTTTGACATCGGACCCCACAGCTTCTTCGAGTGGTTATTACCCAGTTAGGCCAAAGCCTAAGATTGGGGGAGTACGTATTTCCACTGACATTATATTCATGTTCACACATTTCACTTCAGTTGTTGGTGTCCACACTCTTTCATTGTATTATCCATGCTAAATTATTTTCTCGCTTTCTTCTTGTGTGTTTGAAAAACTTTGAGAAAATCCAAAAATATTTCCTGCTTATTTTTGATTTTTCTTTCTAGCATAGTTAGTTGTAGTATCTAAAAAGAAAACCCAAAAAGATTTCCTTGTTCTTCTTTTGCTTGTTGGGAGCTTTCCCGTGTAAATAGTTTTTCTCGTTTTTGCCTTTTCCCTTCTATTTGCGCGTTCAAGAAAAACCAAAAACTCCAAAAATATTTCAGTGTGTTTCTCTGAATTTCTTTTCCCTTTTTTTGAGTCATACCAAGGAGAAGACCATGATGAAAATGTTGAGTGGCTCTCATATGCATTATTGTTGATCTAACAAAGAGCCCATATTGCTTTGTCTTCTCCTGTTAAATAAAATGTTTGCAGATTCCAGCTTAGTCCATGACACTCTTGCACTATTATTATTTTCATATCGTTTGGTCGTGCAAGTGAAAGGCAACAATGAAGATATTTGATGAACTGGCCGTGCCAGAGAGAAACGGGTATGAACTCGACTTGTTCTATTTTTGTAAATATGTTTAACCTAGTACCCATGATTCAACCTATTATGATCAAACATGTTTGCAATGATAATTAGAGATCATAGTTTCTCATGCCATGCATAAGTAGCTAGGAGTGGATAATGATTTATCCTGGATGTCAACATTGCATTAAAATGATTGTGATGCAGTATGATGATACGGTATCCTCCTCTGAATGTTCGAGTGGCTTGACTTGGGACATGTTCATGCATGTAGTTGAATCAATACCAACATAGCCTATATGATATTTATGTTCATGGTGTTCATATCCTACTCATGCTAGTATCCAATGTTACTTATGCATAATGCATGTTCATGACCATTGTTGCTCTCTAGCTGGCCACTTCTCAACCTATTTGCTAGCCTTCGCCTGTACTAAGTGGGTATTCTGCTTGTGCATCAAAAACCTTGAACCCAAATTGTTCCAGATGAGTCCACCATACCTACCTATATGCAGTATTACCCTGCCATCCTAAGTAAATTTGCATGTGCCACCTCTAAAAACTTCAAATAAATATCCTTTTTGTGTGCCTGGATTGTTCATAGAGCTACATGAGGTAGTCTGTATCTTCCATGCTAAGCGGGTCATTCTCATGATGAGTGTTTATTCACTTGTCATTGCACGAGAGGGGTGGTAATAGGGATTCCCAGTCCCAAACCGCAAAGAGAATTGAGCTTACAAATAATCAAACAAAAACTCCTATGGAGTAATAACCTTTACTTTATCGCTTGGGTACCGCTGCTAATGTGTTTAGCATGGAAAATATTGGTAACTAATGGTCGCAAGGTAAACAAGAAGGGTGCATTTCTCAAAATTTCATTTATCTCCATTTTAAAACTTGAGCTCTCGCACCGCTGCAAATCACTGCTTCCCTCTGCGAAGGGACTATCCATTTACTTTTATGTTGTGTCATCACCTTCTAAAATAAGCGCCAGAACCTGAGAGCATTGTTGTCATGCTTATGCATTGTGTGTAGCTAATGTTGGGTGCATCATGACTGGATCTTTTCTACCATGAATTACAATGTTTAGTTGCTGCTTGAACTTTGGAGGTGCTCTGCATTTATGTTTTGCAGTCTCAGAAAGGGCTAGCGAGATACCACTATTGTCATATTATATCATGGTTGTTTTGACAACGTGTTATTGTTTGAGATATGTTATTATTGCTTGCTAGCTGATTATGTCATTGATATGAGTTAATATAATTTTTAAGAGTTATTGTCGACATGGTTAGTTATAATCTTGGCTGAAAACCTGGGTGTTGTTTAAGCTTATTTATGCAAACGAGAGCAAAAGAGTTCGTAAAAGTTTTTCTTTTTCACTTTCAGTTTATCAATTGAATTGCCCGAGGACAAGCAATGGTTTAAGCTTGGGGGAGTTGATACGTCTCCGTCGTATCTACTTTTCCTAATGCTTTTCCTCTTGTTTTGGACTCTAATTTGCATGATTTGAATGAAACTAACCCGGACTAACGTTTTTTTCAGCAGCACTACCATGGTGTTGTTTTTGTGCAGAAATAAAAGTTCTCGGATTGGAACAAAACTTTGTGAGGAATTTGTATATGAATAAAGATAACTTCTGGAGTCAAGAACCACCGGAGGGGGGCACCTGGGTGGGAACAACCCCCAGGGTGCGCCACCCCCTCCAGGTGAGCCTAGGTGGGTTGTCCCCACCTAGTGGCCCCGCAGACCCTGAAATTGACGCTATAAAATCCTATTTTTCCAGAAAAAACCAGGGAGAAAGAATTATCATGTTTCACGAGACGGAACCGCCGCCGTCTCCTATTCTTCATTAGGAGGCCAGATCTGGAGTCCGTTCGAGGCTCCGGAGAGGGGGATCTTTGATCTTCTTCATCACCAATCCTTCTCCATCGCCAATTCCATGATGCTCCCCACCGGGAGTGAGTAATTCCTTTGTAGGCTCCCTGGTCGATGAGGAGTTGGATGAGATTCATCATGTAATCGAGTTAGTTTTGTTAGTGCTTGATCCCTAGTATCCATTATGTTCTGAGATTGATGTTGCTATGACTTTGCCATGCTTAATGCTTGACACTTTGGGCCCGGGTGCCATGATTTCAGATCTGAACCGTTTATGTTATCACCATTATATCTATGTTCTAGATCCGATCTTGCAAGTTATAGTCACCTACTACGTGTTATGATGCGGCAACCCCGGAGTGACAATAGTCGGGACACTTCCCGGTGATGACCGTAGTTTGAGGAGTTCATGTATTCACGTGTGTTAATGCTTTGTTTCGGTTCTCTATTAAAAGGAGGCCTTAATATCCCTTAGTTTCCAATAGAACCCCGCTACTACGGGAGGGTAGGACAAAATATGTCATGCAAGTTCTTTCCATAAGCACGTATGACTATTTACGGAATACATGCCTACATTATATTTATGAACTAAAGCTAGTGCCGTATCGCCCTAGGTTATAACTGTCACATGATATCATCCAAAAAATCGTCGATCCAATGCCTACAATTTTCCTATATATTGTTCTTGCTAAGTTACTACTGCTATTGTTACTATTGCACTTGCTACAAAATCACTACTATCACTATTACCGTTACTGTTGCTATTGCTACTATGCTATTGCTACTACTATCCAAACTACCATACTACTTTGCTGCTGATCACTTTGATGCAGATAATTAATCTCCAGGTGTGGTTGAATTGACAACTCGGCTGCTAATACTTACAAATATTCTTTGGCTCCCCTTGTGTCGAATCAATAAATTCGGGTTGAATACTCTACCCTCGAAAACTGTTGCAATCCCCTATACTTGTGGATTATGAAAAGTGACTAGATGAAATTCCCGTGTATCCTCAAGAGCGATTTGCTTATCATAAGAGACTGTTTTGGCCTATCATTTGCCTCAAAAGGATTGGGCTACCTTGCCGCACTTTTGTTACCATTACCGTTACTTGCTCGTTACAAATTATCTTGCTATCAAACTACTCGTTGCTTATAATTTTAGTGCTTGCAGAGAATACCTTGCTGAAAACTACTTGTCATTTCCTTCTGCTCCTCGTTGGGTTCGACACTCTTACTTATTGAAAGGACTACGATTGATCCCCTATACTTGTGGGTCATCACGTGCCCTTTTGCCTTGCCGTCTCCTCGTACATCCTTCAGTCTCCTCCCGAAGCTTCCAGGGTCTCTTATGTCTAGGAAAAATCGTCAAAAAGTTTCATAGCGTTTGGACTTCGTTTGGTACAGATTTTCTGGAAAACCAAAAACAACAACTGGCAATGGACACTAGTTTAATAGGTTAGTCCCAAAAAATGATATAAAATTGTATATTGCATACAAAGCGTCCAAGATTGATACTATAATAGCATGAAACAATCAATTAACAATTTTTCTTGGAACAAAAGAGACTCCTGAAACTCCGTGGGAGGACTAGAACAGCCACGAGGCCCCACAAGCCACCAAGGCATGCCCAGGGGGGTGGCCATGGCTTGGTGGCTTCTGGGCCCATCTTAGCTCTTTTTTGTGTCATTCCAACTCTAAAAATTCTTATAAATAGGGAAACCCCCAGAAATAACCCTAGAACTTCGACTCCGCCGCTACAAGAGTAGTTCACCCTCGGGGCTAAGGATATGTACCAGTAGCTATCTGTTTGATATCTCTCTCGTGTTCTTGATTTGGCATGATCTTGATGTACCATGCTTTGTTAATACAATTGGATCATATGGTGTTTCCCCCCCCCCTCTATCTTGTTGTGATGAATTGAGCTTTTACCTTTGAGATTTCACTATTATCGGATTGAATACTTTTTGCACTTGAGAACACTTGGTGTATGTCTTGCATGTGGATACCCGTGGTGACATAGAACTCTTCTATTGATTCACTTGATGTATGTTTTGGTACTCAACTCGTGGATCCCCGAGGTGACATTGAGGTAATCCATGCGTAGGGGTTGATGCACATTTTTGTCCTACTTTCTCCGGTAGAAATCTTGGGGCACTCTTTGAAGTTCTTTGTTTTGGATTGAATATAATGAATCTGAAGTTGTTTGATGCATATTGAATAATCAACTCAGGGATACTTGTGGTGACATTGGAGTATCTAGGTAACATTAGAGTTGGTTGATGTGTATCATATGGTGTTATTTTAGTACGAACTCTAAGGCTATTTGTGACACTTATAGGAATAGCTCAATAGATTGATCGGAAAGGATAAATTTGAGGTGGTTTCGTACCCTACAAACAATTTCATCTTATGTTCTTCACTATTGATAAGAACTTTTGAGTGACTCTTTGTCGCACGTTGAGGGATCGTTATATGATTCAATTATGTTAGCATTCTTGATAGATTGCACTAGTGAAAGTATGAACCCTAGGCCTTGTTTTCAAGCATTGTTATGCCATTTGTGCTTCGTTTTATCATTTGCTACCTTGTCGTTTTATATTTTCAGATTACAAAAACCTATATCTACTATCATTACTACACTTGTATCACCATCTCTTCGCTGAACTAGTGCATCTATACAATTTACCATTTGTATTGGGTGTGTTGGGGACACAAGAGATTTCTTGTATTTGATTGCAGGGTTCTTTGAGAGAGACCATCTTCATCCTACACCTCCCACAGATTGATAAACATTAGGACATCCACTTGAGGGGAAATTGCTATTGTCCTACAAAACTCTGCGCTTACAGGCCCAACACGAGTCTATAAGAACAAGTTGTGTAGTAGACATCAGAGCGTCGGTGCGAGAGACTATTTTCGCGGCATTTAGAATTGGCGGGATGCCTCGTGGTGGGAAGGGCGGTGGTGGTGGCAATGGGGCACCGCCGTGTGGCTCCGCCCTGTTGATGGCAGGAGGCAGGCGTACGGGCGGTTGCCGAGCACACACACACACACACACACACACACACACACACACACACACAGAGAGAGAGAGAGAGAGAGAGAGCTACAATTTTGCAAAAAAAATTTGTTGATCGAACAATATATGACCAGAGCCCAGGTAGACTGGTTACTTTTCAATAGCCCACCTGGTTGTGAAGTAAGTGCTAGAAAAAGTAAATAAATCGGGTCTTTCAATTTTTCATCCAAAGCAGACCACATTGGATGCACAATGCCCAAGTTTCATGAATTTTCAAGCTTTATTTCTATATTTCATTCATTTAGTGAATTCCTAGAGATTTATGAAAACTTGCTCAAATTTGAACTACAATTGTGGTGTATGTATGTCCCGAAAAGGAAAAAGTCATGTTTACCTTTTGAATTGGTGGTGTAGGCGCTTGGCACAACAAAAGTTGAAATTCCCAACCATCTAGTAGGAATGGTTAACCTTGCAAGTTTGACCTCATTTTGAAAAAGAATGAAATAAAATTAAAAAGCCTCAAAAAATGAAATACTTGTGCATGGAGCCTGCTTGTATGAGCTATTTACTGGAGAAAATCATAGACTCGCAATACCACAAGTTCAAAAAAACTTCACAAATGGCCTATCTTGTATGAAGTTGCATGGATTTCAAGGCATATGCTCATGGCCATGGCCAAATCCATGTCATAGTTCATGATAACATGTCCAATTTTGACCCAACCATGGGTGTTACCACTGTGGACAATGTTTGCATAGCAATTATATATATTTTGGAATCATTTGTTTCACTTTTCAAGTGCGAGAAATTAATTTTTGTGAAGTAAGTGCTTGAAATAAGTTATAAAATTGGGTCTTTCTATTTTTCATACAAATTAGACCACATTGGATGCACACTGCCCAAGTTTCATGAATTATCTAGTTTTATTTCTATATTTCATCCATTTACTGAATTTCTAGAGATTTATCAGAACTATCTCAAATTCGAACTACAAGTGCCATGTATATATGTCCTAAAAATTGGCAATTTTTTTTACCTTTTAAATTGGTCGTATAGGCACTAGGCACAACAAAAGTTGAAATTCCCAACCATCTGGTAGGATTGGTCAACGTTGCAAGTTTGATCTCATTTTGAAAAAAAAACTCAAAAAATGAAATCATTGTGCATGGATCCCTCTTGTATGAACTAGTTACTAGAAAAAAAATCATAGACTTGCAAGACCATAAGTTCGAAAAACCACTTCACAAAATGGCTTATCTTGTATGAAGTTGCATGGCCATGGCCAAATCCATGGCACAGTTCATGATAACATGTCCAATTTTATAACTTATTTCAGGCACTTACTTCACAATAAGGTTTATTTATTTTCGGAATATAATCTTATTTTCCATTTTTCAAGTGTCGGAAATGACTTTTTTTGTGAAGTAAGTGCTTGAAATAAGTTATAAAATTTGGTCTTTGCATTTTTGATCCAAAGTAGACCAAATTGGATGAACACTGCCCAAGTTTCATGAATTATCTAGTTCTATTTCTACATTTCATCCATTTACCTGATTTCTAGAGATTTATCAGAACTATCTCAAATTTGAACTACAAGTGTCATGTATGTATGTCATGAAAATTGGCAAAAATAAATTTTACTTTTGAATTGGTGGTATAGGCACTGAGCACAACAAAAGTTGAAATTCCCAACCATCTGGTAGGATTGGTCAACCTTGCAAGTTTGACATCATTTTGAGTTTTTTTAAAGAAAATGAGAAAAGCCTCAAAAAATAAAATCATTGTGCATGGATCCCTTTAGTGTGAACTAGTTAGTGGGAAAAATCACGGACTTTGCAATGCCACAAGTTTGAAAAAAGAAACCTTCAAAACATAAATTCCTTGTTCATGGATCCCATTTAAGGTAAGTTTTGCATGTTGTTGTTCTTGGTAAGTTTTAGGTGTATGCTATTTTTGGTAAGTTTTGCGTGTTTTTGCTATTTTAGTTAAGTTTTGCATGATGCACTGATAAGCCACAAGTATAGGGAATCAATTTTAGCCGCTTTCGATAAGTAAGAGTGTCAAACCCAACGAGGAGCTAAAGGTAGAACAAATATTCCCTCAAGTTCTATCGACCACCGGTACAACTGTACGCACACTTAATGTTCGCTTTACCTAGAACAAGTATGAAAGTAGAAGTACTTTGTAGGTGTGACAAGATAGATTTGCAAGAATATAAAGAGCATGTAAATATAAACTAGGGGCTGTTTAGATAAGGAAGCAATAAAGTTAGTATAGCGAGTGTGAAAAAGTGGTGGTAGGAGTTGCGGAATTGTCCTTAAGCAATTGAATACTTTACTAGACCGATATCAAGTTTTATGTGGGAGAGGCCACTGCTAGCATGTCATCCCTAACTTGAATTCTATGCACTTATGATTGGAACTATTAGCAAGCATCCGCAACTACTAACGTTCATTAAGGTAAAACCCAACCATAGCATTAAGACATATTGGTCCCCCTTCAATCGCGTATGCATCAATTTCTATGCTAGGTTGAAGCTTCTGTCACTCTTGCCCTCCAATACATAGTCCTATCAACATACAACTAACCCTATGGTGTGATCCACGCGCGCGCTCATGTGATGGGCACCAAAGTACAGCAACATAACCACAAGCAAATTAAACCAATCATAGCAATTCACCAATTACCGATAGGACAACGAAAATCTACTCAGACATCATAGGATGGCAACACATCACTGGATAATAATATGAAGCATAAAGCACCATGTTCAAGTAGAGGGTACATCGGGTTGCGGGAGAGTGGACCACTGTAGATAGATGGGGGAAGGTGATGAAGATGTTGGTGAAGATGACTGAGGTGTTGGTGTAGATCGCGGTGATGATGATGGCCCCGACGTTGTTCCGGCATCACCGGGAGAGAGGGGGAGAGAGCCCCCCTTCTTGTTCTTCTTCCTTGACCTTATCCCTAGATGGTAGAAGGGTTTCCCCTCTGGTCCTTGGACTCCATGGCATGGGAGGGGCGAGAGCCCCTCCGAGATTGGATCTGTCTCTCTGTCTCTCTCTGTTTCTGCGTTCCCAGATTCTGCCCTTTTACCATTTCTTATATTCCCGGAGATCCATAACTCCGACTGGATTGAAACTTTGAACATGATTTGTTTCTGGATATTAGCTTTCTTGCGGTGAAAGAAGGGCATCAACCACCTTACGGGGTGTCCACGAGGGTCAGGGGCGTGCCCCTGCCTCGTGGGCCCCTCGAGCATCGTCTCGTGTTGATTCTTCTTCCCAAAATTCATAAACATTCCAAAAAAATCTCCGTATGTTTTTATCTCGTTTGGACTTTGTTTGATATGGGTTTTCTACGAAACAAAAAACATGCAACAAACAGGAACTGACATTGGGCACTGGATCAATATGTTAGTCCCAAAAATAGTATAAAAGTTGCCAAAAGTATATGAAAGTTGTATAATATTGGCATGGAACAATCAGAAATTATAGATACGACAGAGACGTATCAGCATCCCCAAGCTTAATTCCTGCTCGTCCTCGAGTAGGTAAATGATAAAAAAAGATGATTTTTGATGTGGAATGCTACCTAGCATAATCTTGATCATGTAATCTAATCATGGCATGAATATTAAGACATGAGTGATTCAAAGCAATAGTCTATCATTTGACATAAAATAATTTAATACTCGGGCATCCCAACAAACAATCATGTCTTTCAAAATATCAATGCTAAAGAACGTTATCCCTACAAAATCATATAGTCTTTTATGCTCCCTTTTCTTAACACAAGGTACCTCTCATGCCCATCCCGCTGTCAGCCAAGCAATTGGTTCATACTTTTTAACGCGCTTCAGCTTTTTCAACCCTCACGCAATACATGAGCGCAAGCTATGGATATAGCACTATAGGTGGAATAGAGTATGATGGTGGAGGTTGTGTGGAGAAGACAAAAGGGAGATAGTCTCACATCGACGCGACTAATCAATGGGCTATGGAGATGCCCATCAATTGATGTCAATGCGAGGAGTAGGGATTGCCATGCAACGGATGCACTAGAGCTATAAGTGTATGATAGCTCAAACTGAAACTAAGTGGGTGTGCATCCAACTTGCTTGCTCATGAAGACCTCGGGCATTTTAGGAAGCCCATCATCAGAATATACAAGCCAAGTTCTATAATGAAAATTCCCACTAGTATATGAAAGTGATAACTCAAGAGACTCTCTATATGAAGAACATGGTGCTACTCTGAAGCTCAAGTGTGGTAAAAGGATAGTAACATTGCCCCTTCTCTCTGTTTCTCTCATATTTTTATTATTTTTATTATTTTATTTTTTTGGTGGGCTTCTTTGGCCTCTTTTTTTATTTGGGCTTCTTTGGCCTCTTTTTTTTATTTGGGCTTCTTTGGCCTCTTTTATTTTTTCATAAAGCCCAGAGACTCATCCCAACTTGTGAGGGAATCATAGCTTCCATCATCCTTTCCTCACATGGGACAATGCTCTTATAATGATAATCATCACACTTTTATTTACTTACAACTCAATATTACAACTCGATACTAGAACAAAATATGACTCTATATGAATGCCTCTGGCAGTGTACCAGGATGTGCAATGATCTAGCATAGCAAAGATATCAAAAAACGGACAAGCCATGAAAACATCATGCTAGCTGTCTTATGATCATGCAAGGCAATATGACAATGAATGCTCAAGTCATGTATATGATGATGATGGAAGTTGCATGGCAATATATCTTGGAATGGCTTTGGAAATGCCATAATAGGTAGGTATGGTGGTTGTTTCGAGAAAGATATAAGGAGGCTTATGTGTGATAGAGCGTATCGTATCATGGGGTTTGGATGCACCGGCGAAGTTTGCACCAACTCTCGAGGTAAGAAAAGGCAATGCACGGTACCGTAGAGGCTAGCAAATTGCGGAAAGGTAAGAGTGTGTATAATCCATGGACTCACATTAGTCATAAAGAACTCATATACTTATTGCAAAAGTTTATTGGCCCTCGAAGCAAAGTACTACTACGCATGCTCCTAGGGGGGAGGTTGGTAGGAGTTAACCATCGCGCTCCCCGACCTTCATGCAAAGATAAACAATCAAAATACAATGCGCGCCAATTTGGTTACATAGTTAGGAGACCATACGTGCATGCTTCGGGAATCACAAACCTTAACACCAATATCCTTACTAAACACAACCATTTACTAGAACCTCCCACATATTATCATCTCTATATCGCAGAACTATTGCAAGGAATCAAACATATCATATTCAGTTATCTACAAGTTTTATGTAGGATTTTATGACTAACCATGTGAATGACCAATTCCTGTCATCTCTCTAAATAGATATAAGTGAAGCAAGAGAGTTTAATTCTTTCTACAAAAGATATGCCCACACTCTAACAAATATAAGTGAAGCAAAAGAGCATTCTACAAATGGCGGCTTTCTATGTGAAGAGAAACATGCAATGATATAAGTGAAGCACACAAAGCATTCTATAAAGCCATACTCAAAAGATTTAAGTGAAGTGCAAAGAGCATTCTATAAATCAACCAAGGACTATCTCATACCAGCATGGTGCATAAAATAAAAGTGAAAACTAAATGCAAAAGATGCTCCAAGATTTGCACATATCACATGAACGAAATGAATCCGAAAACATACCGATACTTGTTGAAGAAAGATGGGATGCCTTCCGGGCATCCCCAAGCTTAGACGCTTGAGTCTCCTTGAATATTTACTTGGGGTGCCTTGGGCATCCCCAAGCTTGAGCTCTTGCCTCTCATCCTTTTCCTCATATCGAGACCTCCTCGATCTTCGAACACTTCATCCACACAAAACTTCAACAGAAAACTCGGTAAGATCCGTTAGTATAATAAAGCATATCACTACTCTAAGTACTGTTGCAAACCAATTCATATTTTGTTTTTGCATTGTACCTACTGTAATATAACTTTTCCATGGCTTAATCCACTGATAGAAATTGATAGTTTCATCAAAACAAGTAAACTATGCATCAAAAACAGAATCTGTCTTAAACAGGACAGTCTGTAGTAATATGAACATTCACCATACTTCTGGTACACCAAAATTTCTGCAAAAATTATAAAAAATAAACAATTTGTATATAAAGACAGTGCAAAAAGTTTCAGAACTGTTTGATGTTCCAGTAAAAAAATGTAAAATCCTGCACTACAGCCAATGTTTCTGTCCTGCACCGCACAAACCAACAAGCATTGTAAACATCCTAAAGGCAAACCTTGCACATTATTTTTATAATACAATGGAATCGTACAAGGGGATAATTATTTTTGATGAAAAGTTTTTGTAATTATTATTCACAAAGTTTCCGTGAGCATGAACAAAGTTCAAGGAGCTCCCCCACTTCAACAATGCTTGTCTTTCTCACTTTCACTTTCCTTTTTGAAATGTTTTGGGTTCCCCTCTTTATTTTTTTGTTTTTAGACTATATAAAAGCACTCAACAGAAATAAATGACTCTCTAAAACTTCCGGGTTGTCTCCCTGGCAGCGCTTTCTTTAAAGCCATTAAGCTAGGCATATAGTGCTCAAGTAATGGATTCACCCGGATCCCAAGGTATATCAAAGCCAATTTTAATTAACAATTGTTTGTAATTTAGTAGTGAGCACAAAGTAACATATATCATGCAACAACGAAGTCTAACTCTCTTCCTATGCATCGGCATGTCATAAAAGAACAATTCATGCACACATAGTAAAGGCTAATGCATAGTATAAATAGTTTCTCGCAATTTCATCGTATGGGAAACATAGAGAGGTGGAGATATAGTTCATCTCTCATAATAATGGCAAGTAGGAGCAGAAAGCACATGCATATTATATCTATCAAAATCATCATGTGTAGTAGTAAAACGCAACCCATCAATATAATCCTTAATAAGGGCAAACTTCTCCGATATAGTGTAGTCGGGAGAATTCAAAAAGATAATAGGACTATCATGCGTGGGTGCAATAGCAACAATTTCATGTTTAACATAATGAACTATAACAAGTTCATCTCCATAAGCATCATTCATATTGGCATCTTGGCCACAAGCATCAACAAAAAGGGATATTTCAAAAGGATCAACGAGATCATAACAATCATCATAGCAATCATCCTTCAGTAAGCACGAAGGGAAATTAAACAATGCATGAGTTGAAGAGTTACTATCATTAGAAGGTGGGCACGTGTAGCTAATCCGCTCTTCCTCCTTTTGTTCTTCTCTCTCCTCATCATCTTTTTCATCCAATGAGCTCACAGTTTCATCAATTTCTTCTTCCATAGACTCCTGCAAAATATTAGTCTCTTCTTGGCCAGTGGAGGAGTCCTCAATATATGGTTTAACATAGGCATTAGAAGCATAATTATCATAACAATATTGAGTATGGAAAATTTTTCAGATTTGTAAAGAGTAGCATCATACTTTCCAATCAAAGAAGCAATTTCATAAGCACCCTTAAAAGCAACAAATTCTTCAATTTGTTGAACATCATAGTAATTATAAACACCCTTAGCATACGAAGATACGATTACATTATCACTAAACTCACATTGGTAGGGAAGGTGTTTCTTAGGGTCTTCAGAACAACAAGTAAAATCATATATTTCACATAAATTCCAAGCATAGCATTGCAAACGATGAATTTGATCCAGTAAAAGTTTCCCTTTTTCAGATATGCAGTGTCGCACATAACAAGCATGCTCATCTAAAGATTTACCCTCAACTAAGCTAGTTGGGTTTTCAGCACGAGCACATAGGGATCGAAGATGATCCAAGTAAAAAGCTTTAGGTGTGTGATAGGTTTTGAGTGGTTCTTCAACCATTGGTGTAGTAGGTACAACTAATTTTTTTGGTATTTTGTGTTTCCTACCCATAACTAAGGATAGAAAACAACTAAGAACAACAAATAAAAATTACTTAGTGATAAAGCAAACAAGCACACACGAGAATATTCACCCCACGCTATAACTCCCCAGCAACGGCGCCAGAAAATGTCTTGATAACCCACAAGTATAGGGGATCAATTGTAGCCTCTTTTGATAAGTAAGAGTAT
The DNA here is from genome assembly GCF_018294505.1 of Triticum aestivum. Taxonomy (NCBI): domain Eukaryota; kingdom Viridiplantae; phylum Streptophyta; class Magnoliopsida; order Poales; family Poaceae; genus Triticum; species Triticum aestivum. The sequence goes on along the minus strand of NC_057813.1, from coordinate 213,431,148 downwards.
CGAACCCAACGAGGAGCTAAAGGTAGAACAAATATTCCCTCAAGTTCTATCGACCACCGATACAACTCTACGCACACTTAACATTCGCTTTACCTAGAAAAAGTATGAAACTAGAAGTACTTTGTAGGTGTGATAGGATAGATTTGCAATAATATAAAGAGCACGTAAATATAAACTAGGGGCTTTTTAGATAAGGAAGCAATAAAGTTAGTATAGCGAGTGTGGAAAAGTGGTGGTAGGAGTTGCGGAATTGTCCTTAAGCAATTGACTACTTTACTAGACCGATAGCAAGTTTTATGTGGGAGAGGCCACTGCTAGCATGTCATCCCTGACTTGGAATTCTATGCACTTATGATTGGAACTATTAGCAAGCATCTGCAACTACTAACGTTCATTAAGGTAAAACCTAACCATAGCATTAAGATATATTGGTCCCCCTTCAATCACGTATGCATCAATTTCTATGCTAGGTTGAAGCTTTTATCACTCTTGCCCTCCAATACATAGTCCTATCAACATACAACTAACCCTATGGTGTGATCCACGTGCGCGCTCATATGATGGGCACCAAAGGACAACAACATAACCACAAGCGAATTAAACCAATCATAGCAATTCACCAATTACCGATAGGACAACAAAAATCTACTCAGACATCATAGGATGGCAACACATCATTGGATAATAATATGAAGCATAAAGCACCATGTTCAAGTAGAGGGTACAACGGGTTACGGGAGAGTGGACCGCTGTAGATAGATGGGGGAAGGTGATGGAGATGTTGGTGAAGATGATGGAGGTGTTGGTGTAGATCGCGGTGATGATGATGGCCCCTGCGGTGTTCCGGCACCACCAGGAGAGAGGGGGAGAGAGCCCCCCTTCTTCTTCTTCTTCTTCCTTGACCTTCTCCCTAGATGGGAGAAGGGTTTCCCCTATGGTCCTTGGACTTCATGGCATGGGAGGGTGCTACCTCTTGAGCATTGTGTTGGTTTTCCCTTGAAGAGGAAAGGGTGATGCAGCAAAGTAGCATAAGTACTTCCCTCAGTTTTTGAAAACCAAGGTATCAATCCAGTAGGAGGGTCCACGCAAGTCCCTCATACCTACACAAACAAACAAGAACCTCGCAACCAACATGATAAAGGGGTTGTCAATCCCTTCACGACCACTTGCGAAAGTGAGATCTGGTAGAGATAATAAGATAAGATAAATATTTTTGGTATTTTTATGATATAGATTGGAAAGTAAAGATTGCAAATAAAGATAGATCAGAAACTTATATGATAAAAGATAGACCCGGGGGCCATAGGTTTCACTAGTGGCTTCTCTCAAGATAGCATAAGTATTACGGTGGGTGAACAAATTACTGTCAAGCAATTGATGGAAAAGTGCATAGTTATGAGAATATCTAGGCATGATCATGTATATAGGCATCACATCCGCGACAAGTAGATCGAAACAATTCTGCATCTACTACTATTACTCCACACATCAACCGCTATCTAGCATGCATCTAGAGTATTAAGTTCATAAGAACAGAGTAACACATTAGGCAAGATGACATGATGTAGAGGGATAAACTCAAGCAATATGATATAAACCCCATCTTTTTATCCTCGATGGCAACAATACAATATGTGCCTTGCTGCCCCTGCTGTCACTGGGAAAGGACACCGCAATATTGAACCCAAAGCTAAGAACTTCTCCCATTGCAAGAAAGATCAATCTAGTAGGCCAAACCAAACTGATAATTCGAAGAGACTTGCAAATAAAACCAATCATACATAAAATAATTTAGAGGAGATTCAAATATTTCTCATAGATAAACTTGATCATAAACCCACAATTCATCGGATCTCGACAAACACACCGCAAAAAGAGTTACATCGAATAGATCTCCAAGAAGATCGAGGAGAACTTTGTATTGAGATTCAAAGAGAGAGAAGAAGTCATCTAGCTAACAACTATGGACCCGAAGGTTTGTGGTAAACTACTCACAACTCATCGGAGAGTCTATGGTGTTGATGTATAAGCCCTCCGTGATTGATTCCCCCTCCGGTGGAGCACCGGCGAAGGCTCCAAGATGGGATCTCACTGGTACAGAAGGTTGCGGTGGTGGAAATAGGGTTTCGAGGTGCTCCTGGATGTTTTCGGGGTACGTAGATATATATAGGTGAAGGAAGTCGGTCAGGGGAGCCACTAGGGGCCCACAAGGGTGGGCGGCGCGCCCACCCCGCTAGGGCGCGCCTTGCACCCTCATGGCCACCTCAGCTGCTTCTTGACGTCCACTCCAAGTCTCCTGGATTGCGTTTGTTCCAAAAAGATCGCTCCCAAAGGTTTCATTTCGTTTGGACTCCGTTTGATATTCCTTTTCTTCGAAACACTGAAATAGGCAAAAAAACAGCAATTCGGGCTGGGCCTCTGGTTAGTAGGTTAGTCCCAAAAATGGTATAAAAGTGTAAAGTAAAGCCCATAAACATCCGAAACGGGTAATATAATAGCATGGAACAATAAAAAATTATAGATACGTTGGAGACGTATCAGAGGGGCGAGAGCCCCTCCGAGATTGGATCTGTCTATCTGTCTCTCTCTATTTCTGCATTCCCAGATTTTGCCCTTTCACCGTTTCTTATATTCCCGGAGATCCGTATCTCCGATTGGATTCAAACTTTGAACACGATTTGTTTCCGGATGTTAGCTTTCTTGCGGCAAAAGAAGGGCATCAACTGCCTTACGAGGTGTCCACGAGGGTCAGGGGCACGCCCACCCCCCTGGGGCATGCCCCTGCCTCGTGGGCCCCTCGAGCATCGTCTCGCGTTGATTCTTCTTCCCAAAATTCATAAATATTCCAAAAAAATTCTCCGTCCATTTTTATCCCGTTTGGACTCCGTTTGATATGGGTTTTCTGCGAAACAAAAAACATGCAACAAACAGGAACTGGCACTGGGCACTGATCAATATGTTAGTCCCAAAAATAGTATAAAAAGTTTCCAAAAGTATATGAAAGTTGTATAATATTGGCATGGAACAATCAAAATTATAGATACGACGGAGACGTATCATGCACACGTGCAAAAACCCTCTGAACTTACAAAATACAAAATTTAGCATACACCACTTGATTAAGCATATTCAAATAACATAATTATTTTCATTTAATTATGGGAATCCACATGTCGATCCTCATCACTTTCTAGAAGGGGTGGGAGGCGCCTAAGATGGTGAGCCACGCGCCGATGGGAGCGTTCAGCATTCTGCTCAAACTGAGCCGAGAGCTCATACTCCTCCACGACAAATGGGGTAGTCTTGCAGCCCGGTTGGGCCTCCATGCTAAGTAGTGGTAGATCTTCCTTGGCATCAGCACGAACATCTCCTGGCCATACATCTCATCATACTCGTCATCCACTGCAATCGCCAGATTCCTGTCTGTCGGCGAATGATGAGCGATGATCTCCATGCCCCCTAATAGCCCACGTCTTCTACATCCTCCTCCTCCTCATCCTGCTCCTCTTCAGAATCCTCTTCCTCCTCCCGATCCTCATCAGAATTCTCTTCCTCCTCCTCCTCTTCCTTATCAGAAACTTCTTCCTCCTCTTTATCCTTGTCAGCATCATCTTCATCCTCCTCCTTATCATATAAATCCTCCTCCCCTGTTTCCTCATTGACAGCGTCGATAATACACAAGTTCACATGCCCTTCTGGCTCTGATCTAGTGACTCCATCGAGCTCATCGTCGAGGATCCTATGTTGATAATACGGGAGCGGTACCCATACCAACGAGCTCGTTGTCGAGGATCCGGCGACTCCATCGCCTCTGCCATTGCCCAGAGGAGAATCTTCATTGTGATTTCCCCCTTTCCTCTAGGAACCATCCGCTCCAGTTCATCTGCTGTCACTTCCAAGGTCAAGCCTAGCGAGTGCAACTCGAGCTGCTTCACGCTCGGAAACCAGGAGCATATTTCGTTGCACTTGGCCAGTAACAATTCGTCTCCGTGCAAAACTCTTCTGCCACCCTCTTCCATCTAGGTAGAGCTAGCAATCAATCAAAAACAAAGATTTAAAAATCAAAACTATAAAAATAGAGCGATTATAAGGATCAAAATTACCACAGAATCTAAAATGGGCTCCTATGAATGGATCCTAATTTCTAGGGTTTTCTTTTTTCACACTAGAATTGGCCACTATCACGAATTCAATACTAAATAAATGTCAATATTGTTTGAAAATTGGAGCACCTCAATGAATAACAATTAAATCACCAATTCAATCGACTAATCCTAATTGTTAGGGCTACGATTAGAAATGTACCTATCGCCCAACTATATCTAATGGTTCATGTGGGTTGTGATGTATCACCGTGTCTCTTTGCCATTAGAGCTCAAGAGGACACTCGGATTAGGCGGTGGGACTACAATGGGCGGCCGGGTGGGGATGCGGCTGCTCGGTTGGGGTCGGGCTATTTTAGGCACTATAGCTCACCGAGCCCAGGTCCCACTCTTCATAAGCACTCATGGCCAAGGCCCACCTGCCATTCACGACCTACGTGTCCAAAGAAGTGAGGCCCCACGCATCAGTAAATGAGCAGGTAACGGTCAACAACATTGACTCGATGACAAGGCTCCGTTTGGGCTCGTGTGAGAATGGGACGATGATAACCCACAACTATAGGGGACCGTTTGTAGCCTTTTTTGATAAATAAGAGTGTCAAACCCAACGAGGAGCTAAAGGAAGATATTCCCTCAAGTTCTATCGACCACCGATACAACTCTACGCACACTTGATGTTTGCTTTACCTAAAACAAGTATGAAACTATTTTGCAAGAATAAAACTACGGCTACTTCCCGAGAATAAAACTATGAATAAATTGCAAGATAAAAGTGGATAGCTTTTGTCAACAAGAAAGTCATGATACGTCCATTTTGCATCATGTTTACCTACTGTTATTTATAATGTCTTTATGAATAATAATGCTTTTTGGAGTAATTCTAATGCCTTTTCTCTCATAATTTGCAAGGTTTACACAAAGAGGGAGAATTTCGGCATCTGGAAATATAGACTTCAAAAAGCTACGCCAGGCCTCCTATTTTGCACAACTCCAAATGGGATGAAACTTCACGAGGATTGTTTTTGAAATAAATAAGAAATACTGGAGCAAATAAGTATTGGAGGGGGCCCATCTGGTGAGCACAAGACACCAGGACGTGCCTGTCCCCCCAGGCGTGCCCTGGTGGGTTGTGCTCAGCTTGGCCCACCTCCCGTGCCCATATTCTGGTAAGTCATTTTGACCTAGAAAAAATGACGGGAGGACTTTCGAGATGGAGCGCCGCCGTCTCGAGGCGGAACTTGGGAAGGAGGACTTTTGCCCTCCGGGGGAACTTCCCTCCCGAAGGGGGAAATCATCATTATCATCATCACCAACAACTCTCCCATATTGGGGAGGGCAATCTCCATCAACATCTTCAACAGCACCATCTCCTCTCAAACCCTAGTTCATCTCTTGTGTTCAATCTTTGTACCGGAACTATAGATTGGTGCTTGTGGGTGTCTAATAGTGTTGATTAGATCTTGTAGTTGATTACTATATGGTTTATTTAGTGGAAGATTATATGTTCAGATCCGATATGCTATTTAATACCCCTCTGATCTTGAGCATGATTATCATTTGTGAGTAGTTACTTTTGTTCTTGAGGTCACGGGAGAAATCATGTTGCAAGTAATCATGTGAACTTGATATGTGTGTGATATTTTGATAGTATGTATGTTGTGATTCCCTTAGTGGCGTCATGTGAACGTCAACTACATGACACTTCACCATATTTGGGCTTAAGGGAATGCGTTGTAGACTAGTTATTAGATTATGGGTTGCGAGAGTGACAGAAGCTTAAACCCTAGTTTATGCGCTATTCCATAAGGGTCCGATTGGATCCAAAAGTTCAATGCTATGGTTAGAATTTATTCTTAATACTTTTCTCATAGTTGCGGATGCTTGCGAGGGGGTTAATCATAAGTAGGAGGTTTGTTCAAGTAAGAACATCACCTAAGCACTGGTCCACCCACATATCAAAGTAGCGAACACGAATCGAATCAACATGATGAAAGTGACTAGATGAAATTCCCGTGTACCCTCAAGAACGCTTTGCTTATTATAAAAGACCGTTTTGTCCTGTCCTTTGCCTCAAAAGGATTGGGTTACCTTGCTGCAATTTTGTTAATATTATTGTTACTCGCTCGTTACAAATTATCTTGCTATCAAACTACTCTATTACTTACAATTTTAGCGCTTGCAGACATAACCTTGCTGAAAGCCACTTGTCATTTCCTTCTACTCCTCGTTGGCTTTGACATTCTTACTTATGAAAAGGCTATAATTGATCCCATATACTTGTTGGTCATCAAGGCTATTTTCTAGCGCCGTTGCGGGGAGTGAAGCGCTCTTGGTAAGTGGAAATTGGTAAGGTAAAATTATTATTACGTGCTGAAATTTATTGTCACTTGTTACTATGGAGAACAATCCTTTGAGGGGTTTGTTCGGGGTATCTTCACCTCGACCGGAACCACAATTAGTTACCCCTCAACCTACTACACCTACTGAAAATATTGAATATGAAATTCGTTCAGGTATGATAGAACAACTGCTAGCTAATCCGTATGCAGGAGATGGAACCGAACATCCTGATATGCACTTGATATATGTGGAAGAAATTTGTGGATTGCTTATGCTTGCAGGTTTACCCGTAGATTAAGTTAAGAAGAAGGTTCTCCCTTTATCTTTGAAGGGAAAAGCATTGGCATGATATAGGCTATATGATGATATTGGATCTTGGAATTGGAATCGATTGAAATTGGAGTTTCACCAAACAATTTATATTATGCATCTAGTTCATCATGGTTGGAATTACATATATAATTTTTGGCCTCGTGAAGGAGAATGTATCACTCTAGCTTGGGGGAGGCTTAAGTCAATGTTATATTCATGCCCCAGTCATGAGCTCTCAAGAGAAATTATTCCAGACTTTTTATGCTCGGCTTTCTCATAATGATCGGTCCATGCTTGATACTTCTTGTGCTGGTTCTTTTATGAAGAAGACTATTGAATTCTGGTGGGATCTTTTGGAAAGAATTAAACACAACTCTGAAGATTGGGAACTCGACAAAGGTAAAGAGTCAAGTATTAAGCTTAAGTATGATTGTGTTAAATCTTTTATGAATACCGATGCTTTCAAAAGTTTAGCACTAAATATGGACTTGCCTATGAGATAGTAACCTCCTTTTGTGAATCATTTTCTACTCATGTTGAACTCCCTAAGCAGAAGTGGTTCAAATATCACCCACCTATTAAATAAGAAATTAAAGAACCGATACTAGCTAAAGAGGAAACTATAATATATAATGTTGATCTAGTTGTTCCTACTACTTATATTGAGAAACCACCTTTCCCTGTTAGGATCAAGGAACATGCTAAAGTTTCAACTGTGATCAACAAAAGTTATATTAGAACACCTAAACCTGATGAACAAATCAAATTAGAACCTAGTGTTGCTATGGTTAAAGATCTCTTGGAAGAAAATATAGATGGGCATGTTATTTACTTCTATGAAGAAGCTGCTAGAATTGCCAAAACCGATAAAACGGATAATCATAGACCCGTTGTTGGCATGCCCGTTGTCGTGGTGGGTGCACGGCAGATGCCAAGGGATGGCTAAAGAGAGGAGGAGGCTCGAGGGCACTGGTGGGCTCCAGAGCCGAGGTTGATATGCGCGGGCGCGGGACGCCGGACATACCCAGGTTCGGGGCTCTCCGGAGAGATAACACCCCTAGTCATGCCGAGTTTAGTTGGATGGTTGGTAGTACAATGTTGCTCCTAGAGTTGTGTGAGGGAGGAAGGAGGCTGGCCAAGGCTTGGGCTGCTCCTTCTCCTTGGTGTTGCTATGCAGTGGCTAGTCCTATGATTGCCTGCTTACTTGCTTGCTTTCTCGTATCGCATCGCATATATCGTATGTCATGGCATGGCATGGACTATGTAGGTGTGGGCTCCTGGGGGGTTTTATAGATCAACCCACCCATGGTTACAATGGTAATATGCCGAGTTGGTGGGTCCGTATTGTCGGTGTCCGGGGTACCGGGCTGGGTCCCGCTTGTGGGCTTGTGGTTTGCCGGATTCCCCTAGGTGTGGGCCCTGCGTACCTAGGGGGACTGTGCGCCGTCTTGTCGATCATCATGGCGTGGCCGAGTCGAGCCACGCACAGTGTTCTCCGTCAGGCCGCCGCTTGCTGTCGTCAGCGGTGAGGGCGGGAACACTGTTGCCGTGCCAGGCCTGGTCAGCGGGTAGGTAAGGGGCACTGTTGCCATGCTCCGGCTGACCACGGGCATGGGCGGGAGCACTGTAGTCTTGGTCATCGATGATTGAGGTCTCGTCCCATCGTACGGCCTGGATGGGACGGGAGCTGACCCATGGCTGGGTTGCCGTGGACGCCATGGGTGGGCTGGCTTACTGGGGAAGCCATGGTTGCGCCGGGTTGAATTGCCTTGCGCTAACTGCTACGGCCGGGTCGACGTACGTTGCCGAGTTGAGGGTCTTGGCCGGGTTGCGGGCCTTGCCGGGTCGAGCGTCCCGGCCCGGTGCACACCGGTTTGCAGGGTGATGCGGGCCCCGCTGTTTTTGAAATAGACCCGGGTTCCGTTGCCTGCCCGGGGTTCATCCCCACGACACCCGTCGTCTCAGTTAAATTAGGAGATCATTGTTATCATGGTTTATGTGACATAGGTGCTAGCGTGAGTGCTATCCCCTTTACCTTATATCAAGAAATCATGAATGACATAGCACCCGCAGAGATAGAAGACATAGATGTTACTATTAAACTTGCTAATAGAGATACTATATCACCAATTGGGATTGTTAAAGATGCTGAAGTCTTGTGTGGGAAAACAAAATACTCTACTAATTTTCTTGTTCTTGGTTCCCGATAAGATGATTTTTGTCCAATTATCTTTGGTACACCATTCTTGAACACCGTTAATGCTAAAACAGATTGTGAGAGACAAATTGTCGGTGTTAGCTTTGGTGATGAGTCTCATGAGTTTAATTTTTCCAAGTTTAGTAGAAACCTCATAAAAAAGAATTTCCTAGTAAGGATGAAATAAGCGGTCTTACTTCTATTGCTGTGCCACCTACTGATCCTCTAGAATAATATCTGCTAGACCATGAAAATGATTTACATATGCATGAAAGAAATGAAATAGATAAGATTTTCTTTGAACGACGTCCTCTGCTTAAACATAATTTGCCTATTGAAACTCTAGGAGGTCCTCCTCCACCTAAAGGTGATCCTGTGTTTGAATTAAAACAATTGCCAGACAGTTTGAAATATGCTTATCTCGATGAAAATAAGATATATCTTGTTATTATTAGTGCTAACCTTTCAGAACATGAAGAAGAAAGATTATTGAAAGTTCTAAGGAAGTACCGAGCTGCTATTGGATATACTCTTGATGATCTAAAGGGCATTAGTCCCAATCTATGTCAGCACAAGATTAATATGGAATGTGATGCTAAACCCGTTGTTGATCAGCAATGTTGATTAAATCCGAAGATGAAGGAAGTGGCAAGAACGGAAATATTAAAACTTCTGGAAGCATGTATAATCTATCCTATAGCTGATAGTAGATGGGTAAGTCATGTTCATTATGTCCCTAAGAAAGGAGGTATTACTATTGTTCCTAATGATAAGAATGAACTTATTTCACAGAGAATTGTTATAGGCTATAGAATGGTAATCAATTTTAGAAAATTAAACAAAGCAACTAGAAAAGATCATTACCCTCTGCCTTTTTATTGATCAAATGCTAGAAAGATTATCTAAGCACACACATTTGTGCTTCCTTGATGGATACTCTGGTTTTTCACAAATACCTGTTTCTCAACCTGATAAAAAAAGATCACTTTCACTTGTCCCTTTGGAACTTATGCTTATAGACGTATGCCTTTTGGTTTATGCAATGCACCTACTACCTTTCAAAGATGTATCACTGCTATATTCTCTGACATTTGTGAAAATATTGTTGAGGTTTTCATGGATGACTTTTCTATTTATGGGAAGTCTTTTGATAACTGTTTAAGCAATCTTGATCGAGTTTTGCAGAGATGCAAGCAAACAAATCTTGTCTTGAATTGGGAGAAGTGCCACTTTATGGTTAACGAAGGTATTGTTTTTGTCCATAAAATTTCTGAAAGAGGCACTGAAGTGGACAAAACTAAGGTTGATGCAATTGAGAAAATGCCATGTCCTAAAGATATCAAAGGTATTTGTAGTTTCCTAGGTCATGCTGGTTTCTATAGGAGATTTATCAAGGACTTTTCTAAAATTTCTAGGCCCCTTACAAATATTTTGCAAAAGGATGTTCCATTTGTTTCTGATGATGATTGTTTAGAAGCCTCTGAAACACTCAAGAAAGCCTTAATTTCTACACCTATTGTTCTACCACCTGATTGGAACTTGCCTTTTGAAATTATGTGTGATGCGAGTGATTATGTTGTTGGTGCTGTTCTAGGACAAAGAGCTGACAAGAAATTAAATGTTATTCATTATGCTAGTAAAACTCTAAACAGTGCTGGAGGAACTATAATATATAATGTTGATCCAGTTGTTCCTACGCAAGTGTCACTCCAAGGCCTACAGAGGACACCATGCTGGAGGTAGAACTGCACACAAGGTATTACAATCTGGCATTTATTAGCCTACTCTCCTCAAGGATGCTCGTAAGTATGTCTTTCTTGTGATGAATGTCAAAGAATTGGTAATATTAGTAGACGTCAGGAAATGCCTATGAATTATTCACTTGTTATTGAACCATTTGATGTTTGGGGTTTTGATTATATGGGACCTTTTCCTTCCTCTAATGGGTATACACATATTTTAGTTGTTGTTGATTACATTACTAAGTGGGTAGAAGCTATTCCAACTAGTAGTGCTGATCACAACACCTCTATTAAAATGCTTAAGGAAGTTATTTTCCCAAGGTTTGGAGTCCCTAGATATGTAATGACTGATGGTGGTTCACACTTTATTCATGGTGCTTTCCGTAAAATGCTTGCTAAGTATGATGTTAACCATAGAATTGCATCACCCTATCATTGTCAGTCTAGTGGTTAAGTTGAACTTAGCAATAGAGAAATAAAATTAATTTTGCAAAAGACTGTCAATAGGTCCCGGAAGAATTGGTCTTAGAAATTAGATGACACACTTTGGGCTTATAGAACAACATATAAAAATCCTATGGGTATGTCTCCTTATAAAACGGTTTATGGAAAAGCTTGTCATTTGCCTCTTGAGTTAGAACATAAAGCATATTGGGCAATCAAAGAACTGAACTATGATTTTAAACTTGCCAGTGAAAAGAGGTTATTTGATATTAGATCATTAGATGAATGGAGAACCCAAGCTTATGAAAATGCCAAGTTATTTAAAGAAAAATTTAAACAATGGCATGATAAAAGAATCCAAAAGCATGAGTTCAAAGTTGGAGAATATGTTCTTTTGTACAATTCTCATTTCAAATTCTCTGCAGGAAAACTCCTCTCCAAATGGGAACGACCCTATGTTATCGAGGAGTTTTATCGGTCTGGAGCTATCAAAATAAATAATGCCGAATGTACTAACCCGAAGGTTGTTAATGGGCTTCGAATAAAACATTATATCTCTGGTACGCCCATTAATGTTGAAAGTAAGATTATCCAAACTATGACACCGTAAGAACACATAAAAGAGACCTTCTGGAACACTCTGGAATCATGAAAAAGAGGAGGTACATGATACGATAAGTAAACGGACTCCAAAAAATCTACAAAAATATTTTTTGTCCATTTTGGAATATAAAAAAATAAGGAAAATAAGAAACTACTGGGAAGGTGACCCTGGTGGGCACAAGTCAGGCGCGCCCAGGTGGGTTGCGCCCACCTCGGGTACCTTCCAGACTCTGTTTTTCTCCCGTTTGCTTGTTTCCCAAGATAAAAAATCTTTATATACTCCCCGAACCTATTGACCGCCGTATCACAGAGAAATCTTCTGTTTTATTTTCTTGCTATTTTCCTGATAGATCTAAAAATATGTCATCCCAAGACTCTGAGGGTGAGAGCTATGTTGCTGATTTTATCGCAAACCCCAAGTCTTATGGGGATGTGGAGCACTATGGCTGGACTTCGGAGGAAGAGGAAGACTACTATCCTAGGGAGAAGGAGGAGACGAGCTCAGACAAGGATGAAGCCCCATTGCCTCAACCTGGGGGCATGCATGTGGAATTCAAGAAGTTAAGCCTCCCCAACAAAGTAAAGAGGCCTAAGGTTCAGTTTATACCCTTCCGCCTTTTGCAGGAAAATAAGCAATATTTGTGCAAAAAGGTACTGGAGCTTGAGCAAGAGATCAGTGAATTGAAGGAGGAAAATTCCATCCTCAAGCGTAAGCTGAGGAAGAAGGACGAACCCTCCACTTCATCACCACCACCTTCTTGATCACCAAAAGAAAACTGAGTATCGGGTATGAGCACTCCCCTTGGCTTCCGCCAAGCTAGGGGGAGGTGCCCCGGTATCGTATCACCCCCACTATCTTTTGCCTTTACTTATCTTAGTTAGATCCATAGTTACCTTTTGCTTTAGATGAATAAAAGTTTAGTTTGATCCTTTCTTTTTGAGAGTTTGCTTAGTGATCTATCCTTGTAATCGTGTGTGAGATATATAATAAAGTTTAGTTTGAGTTCTTGATTTCTTTACTTTCATGATTCAATAAAAAGAAAGGAAATAAATGGAAGAGATCATATGCTAATCTTATGGTAGGTGATGTCACCACATAAGGAAAAGTATAAGTAGAAAATTTTATTAGAGATTGACAAACATAGCATTGGTCAATGATGTAACTCATGAAAGAATTAATAAGGGAAGAGAAGATTCACATATAAATATACTATCGTGGAAATCTTTTGTGATTGTGAGCCCCCATCAAAATATTATATGCCAAAATTGTTGACGTTGGACAAGGAAGACAGTGTAATGATTTATGTTTATCCATATTCACATAGAAGTTATATTGTCATAGATCCTTCAACATGTGGTGCTTGCCCCCCATCTTTGCTAGCCAAAAACTCCGCACTAAGTAGAGATACTACTTGTGCATCCAAAAACCCTTAAACCAAAATCTTATTTTCAAGAGTCCACCCTACCTACCTAAGGATTGAGTAAGATCCTTCAAGTAAGTTGTCATCGGTGCAATAAGGCAATAAAAATTGCTTCTTAAAGTATAAGATCATTTAGTGTAAGAGAAAATTGAGCGTTGTACGAACTTGTGATAGCAAAGAATAAAAGTGACAGACTACATAATAGAGGTTGCTATCATGAGGGGCAATATAATGTGATGCTATTTTTCACTAAGGGGTTGAGCATACAAACAAATAAGCGCATGGAAACCTCTGCTTCCCTGTGCGAAGGACCTATTTTTTACTTTTATGTCTTTACTTTTATGCAAGTGTCAAAGTTTTTCTCTCTATTCCTTTTTAATTTTCCCCTTTGGCAAGCATCATGTGGTGAGGAAAGATCTAGGCACATACATCCAGTTGAATATGGGTAGCATGAGTTATTATTGTTGACATCACCCTTGAGGTGAATACGTTGGGAGGCGAAACTATAACCCCCTATCTTCCTATGTGTCTGGTTGAAATGTTTTGCTCATGTGTATGCGGTGAGTGTTAGAAATCATAGAAGACTATATGATTTTTGAGTATGTGGACTTCCCTAAAGGCTCCGATACGTGACCCTTCCTGAAAAGATGATGAATTGTAGTTGCAAAGTTGACTAAGAACATAGTTTGTTGGTTTCCAATAGAGTTTATGCTTTATACTTCGATAGTGTGATGAATTGTTACTTACTCATGAGAAGTCTATGATAAAAGATCTATGATAAAAGTTTCATGTTAAACTTTGTTGTTGTTATAATAACTCACATGATTCTTCTATGTCCGTATTTTGTTTTTATCGACACCTCTCTCTCTGTAATCATGTGGACATGGCTTTCGATTTTGGTTTTCGCATGAGGACAAGTGAGGGCTAAGCTCGGGGGAGTTGATACGTCCATTTTCCATCATGTTTACCTACTGTTATTTATAATGTTTTTATGCATAATAATGCTTTTTGGAGTAATTCTAATGCCTTTTCTCTCATAATTTGTAAGGTTCGCGCAAAGAGGGAGAATTCCGGCAGCTGGAAATCTGGACCTGAAAAAGCTACGTCAGGCCACCTATTCTGCACAACTCCAAATGGGCTGAAACTTCACGAGGATTTTTTATGGAATAAATAAGAAATAATGGAGCAAATAAGTACTGGAGGGGGCCACCTGGTGAGCACAAGACACCAGGACGCGCCTGGCCCCCCCAAGCGCGTCCTGGTGGGTTGTGCTCAGCCTGGCCGACCTCCAGTGCCCATCTTCTGGTATATAAGTCATTTTGACCTAGAAAAAAATGAGAAGAGGACTTTCGGGATGGAGCACCGCCGTCTCGAGGTGGAACTTGGGCAGGAGTACTCTCGCCCTCCGGTGGAGCTATTCCGCCGGGGGAACTTCCCTCCCGAAGGGGGAAATCATTGTCATCATCATCATCAACAACTCTCCCATCTTGGGGAGGGCAATATCCATCAACATCTTCAACATCACCATCTCCTCTCAAACCCTAGTTCATCTCTTGTGTTCAATCTTTGTACCGAAACTATAAATTGGTGCTTGTGGGTGACTAGTAGTGTTGATGACATCTTGTAGTTGATTACTATATGGTTTATTTAGTGGAAGATTATATGTTTAGATCCAATATTATATTTAATACCCCTCTGATCTTGAGCATGATTATCATTTGTGAGTAGTTACTTTTGTTCTTGAGGTCACGGGAGAAATCATGTTGCAAGTAATCATGTGAACTTGATATGTGTTTGATATTTTGATAGTATGTATGTTGTGATTCCCTTAGTGGTGTCATGTGAACGTCGACTACATGACACTTCACCATATTTGGGCCTAAGGGAATGCATTGTCGAGTAGTTATTAGATGATGGGCTGTGAGAGCGACAGAAGCTTAAACCCTAGATTATGCGCTATTCCGCAAGGGACCGATTGGATCCAAAAGTTTAATGCTATGGTTAGAATTTATTCTTAATACTTTTCTCGTAGTTGCGTATGTTTGCGATGAGGTTAATCATAAGTAGGAGGTTTGGTCAAGTAAGAACAGCACCTAAGCACCGGTCCACCCACATATCAAATTATCAAAGTAGCGAACACGAATTGAATCGACATGATGAAAGTGACTAGATGAAATACCCGTGTACCCTCAAGAACGTTTTGCTTATTATAAGAGACCATTTTGGCCTGTCCTTTGCCTCAAAAGGATCAAGCTACCTTGTTGCACTTTTGTTACTATTATCGTTACTTGCTCGTTACAAATTATATTGCTATCAAACTACTCTATTACTTACAATTTTAGCACTTGCAGACATTACCTTGCTGAAAGCCACTTGTCATTTCCTTCTGCTCCTCGTTGGGTTCGACACTCTTAATTATCGAAAAGGCTATAATTGATCCCATATAATTGTGGGTCATTAGTCATTTGTCCCTAGGCAATCGATAACTATACCGGTAATCATTCATGCAATTTTATATGAGGGAGAGGCATGGCCTAACATACTTTCTCTACTTGGATCATATGCACTTATGATTGGAACTCTAGCAAGCATCCACAACTTCTAAAGATCATTAAGGTCATGAAATACAACCATGGCATTAAGTATCAAGTCCTCTTTACTCCCATACACAACAACCCACTTATCCGCGTTTAGGCAGCTGTCACCCCCGCAACCGACAATAAGCTAATCAGGAACATATTGCAACACCCTACAGAAGAGATCCCTCCATCTGCGCGACAGAGAGGGCATCGTAGGACAATGCCATAAATAAAATATACACTTATACCAACCAAGATCATGATTAACCCATAGGACAAAACTAATCTACTCAAACATCATATAGCCAAATATCATTGGGAAATAATATATGGAGTTGAGCACCATATTTAAGTAGAGATTAAAGTGGGGAGAAGGGAGGTTACACCGCTGCATAGAGGGGGGAGAGTTTGTGTTGATGGTAGTAAGATTGTTGATGTAGATGGCCGTCATAATCCTTGCCCCGGCGGCACTCCGGCGCCGCCGGGAGAGAGGGGGAGAGAGCCCCCTCTTTCTTCTTCTTCCTTGGCCTCCCCCATAGATGGGAGCAGAGTTCCCCCTATGGTCCATGGCCTCCATGGTGGCGGAGGGGAGGGAGCCCCTCTGAGATTGGATTTGTCTCTCTGTTCTCTTTTGTTTCGCGTTCCTGTTTTCTGCCCCTTCACCGTTTCTTAAATTTCCGGGGATTCGTAACTCCAATTGCGCTGAAATTTTTACATGATTTTTTCTGCAAATTATCTTTCTTGCACCCGAAGAAGGGCCCCAACCAACTTACGGGGAGGGCACAAGACACCTGGGTGCGCCAGGGGGTGCCCGGTGAGCCCTGGTGGGTTGTGGAGGCCATGGGCCTCCGTTTGCGTTGATTCCACCTCCTAAAAATCACAAATATTCCAAAATAATTCTCCGTAAATTTTTATCGCGTTTGGACTTCTTTTGATATGGATATTCTGTGAAACAAAAACATGCAACAAATAGGAACTGGCACTCGGCACTAGATCAATAGGTTAGTCCAATAAATCATATAAAATATTTCCAAAAATATGTGAAAGTTGTATAATAATGACATGAACTAATCAAAAATTATAGATACGACGGAGACGTATAGCATCCCCAAGCTTAGTTCCTGCTCGTCCTTGAGTAGGTAAATGATAAAAAAGATAATTTTTGATGTGGAATGCTACCTAGCATAGTCTTGATCATGTATCTAATCATGATATGAATATTAAGACACAAATGATTCAAAGCAATAGTCTATAATTTGACATAAAGACATCAATACTCAGGCATCCCAACAAACAATCTTGTCTTTCAAAATACGAATGCTAAAGAAAGCTATCCCTAGAAAATCATATAGTCTTGTTAGTAAAAAAATCATATAGTCTTGTCATGCTCTGTCTTCTGAACACAAAGTATTTATCATGCACAACCCCGATCACAAGCCGAGCAATTGGTTCATACTTTTTAATGCGCTTCAGCTTTTTCAACTCTCACGCAATACATGAGCGCGAGCCATGGATATAGCGCTATGGGTGGAATAGAGTATGATGATGGGGGTAAATATAGAGAAGACAAAAAAGTAAGAAAATCTCACATCAACGCGGCTAACCAATGGGCTATGGAGATGCCCATCAATCAATATCAATGTGAGGAGTAGGGATTGCCATGCAACGAATGCACTAAGAGCTATAAGTGCATGAAAGCTCAACGTGAAAACTAAGTGGGTGCGCATCTAATCCTATAATGAAAATTTCCCACTAGTATATGAAAGTGACAACATATGAGGCTCTTTATATGAAAAATATGGTGCTACTTTGAAGCACAAGTGTGGAACTAGTATGCCCCTTCTCTCTTTTTTTTTCTTTTTTTTCTTTTTCCTTTTCTCTTTTTCTCTCTCTCTTTTTCCGGAGTCTCATCCTGACTTGTGGGGGAATCATAGCCTCCATCATCCTTTCCTCACTCGGGCAATGGTCTAATAATGAAAATTGATGATCACTACACTTCTATTTACTTACAACTCAATATTACAACTCGATACCTACAACAAAATATGACTCTATATGAATGCCTCTGGTAGTGTACCAGGATGTGCAATGATCTAGCATAACAACGATATAAAAAACGTACAAGCCATGGAAATATCATGCTAGCTATCTTACGATCATGCAAAGCAATATGAAATGAATGCTCAAGTCATCAAAACAGAAGCGGTGGAAGTTGCATGACAATATATCTCGGAATGGCTATGGAAAGGCCATAATAGGCAGGTATGGTGGCTGTTTAGAGGAAGATATAATAAGGCTTATGTGTGATAGATCATATCATATCATGGGGTTTGGATGCACTGGCAAAGTTTGCACCGACTCTCGAGGTGAGAAAGGGCAATGCATGGTACCCTAGAGGCTAGCAAATCGCGGAAAGGTAAGAGTACATATAATCCATGGACTCACATTAGTCATAAAGAACTCATATACTTATTGCAAAAGTTTATTAGCCCTCTAAGCAAAGTACTACTACGCATGCCCCTAGGGGGATAGATTGGTAGGAAAAGACCATTGCTCATTCCCGACCACCACTCATAAGGAAGACAATCAATAATAAATCGTGCTCCAACTTCATAGCATAACAAGAGAGCATACGTGCATGCTTCGGGAATCACAAACCTTAACGCCAATATTCTTACTAACCACAACCATTTACTAGTACCTCCCATATATTCCTTCTCTATATCGCAAAACTATTGCAAGGAATCAAACATATCATATTCAGTGATCCACAAGTTTTATGTAGGATTTTATGACTAACCATGCAAATGACCAATTCCTATTGACTCTCTAAATAGATATAAGTGAAGCATGAGAGTTTAATTATTTCTACAAAAGACCATTCTCTAACAAATATAAGTGAAGCAAGAGAGCATTCTACAAACAACGGTTTTCTATGTGAAAAAGGCAATCCAAACTTCAAATGATATAAGTGAAGCACATGAAGCATTCTATAAATCAACCATGGATTATCTCATACCATCATGGTGCATAAAAAAATTGAAAATTAAACACAAAAGACGCTCCAAGATTTACACATATCACTTGAATGAAACGAGAATGAAAACATATCGATACTTGTTGAAGAAAGATGGGATGCCTTCCGAGACATCCCCAAGCTTAGACGCTTGAGTCTCCTTGGATATTTACTTGGGGTGCCATGGGCATCCCCAAGCTTGAACTCTTGCCTCTCCTCCTTCTCCTCATATCGAGACCTCCTCGATCTTTGATCACTTCCTCCACACAAAACTTAACAGAAAACTCGGTAAGATCGGTTAGTATAATAATGCAAATTACTACTCTATGTACTATTGCAAACCAATTCATACTTTGTTTTCGCATTGTAGCTATTGTATTATAACTTTTCCATGGCTTATACCTCTTGATAACCCACAAGTATAGGGGATCACAACAGTTTTCGAGGGTAGAGTATTCAACCCAAACTTATTGATTCGACGCAAGGGGAGCCAAAGAATATTTGCAAGTATTAGCAGCTAAGTTGTCAATTCAACCACACCTAGAGATTAATTATCTGCAGCAAAGTGATCAGTAGCAAAATAATATGTTAGTTTTGCTACTGCTATTTTTACCGTTACTATGGTTTGGAAGCTTGTTGTTGTTGTATCCCCGCCATTGTGCATGTGTACAGTCTGGGCAACAATGTGCCACAACAGTTTCAGTTTCACAGCCATGGAAAGGATTAGATTCAACCAAAGTAATTAACTCTGGGTCGACAGGGAATTCATAATCCTTATCAGTAACAAATATAGGTGAAGTAGCAAACTTAGGATCACATTTCATTCTAGCATTCAAAGATTTTTCTTTCAGCTTGACTAGTAGTTTCTATAGATTATCTCTATCTTTACAAGCAAGAAAGTCTCTAGCTATCTCTCCATCCATAACATAGCCCTCTGGTATCTTAGGCATTGCAAATCTGGGAGAGATAGGTCTAATAGGTCTTTCAAAATTTTCAGTTTCAAAGACTTCATCATTTTCAGCATTCTCAATATTTTTTAGCTCTAGCAAGTTGTTCATCAAGAAATTCACCTAGTGGCACATTATCATCAAGCAAGGTACTAGCATCATCATAAGCATCATTCATAGCATAAGTATCACCATCAATAACTTGCGACATATCAGGATTAATAGCATGTGGTGGTGTTGCAAGTTTACTCAAAACAGAAGGTGAATCAAGTGCAGAGCTAGATGGGAATTCCTTACCTCCCCTCGTCTTAGAGGGAACGATCTAGGTTCTTATATCTTTTAGATTCCTCATAAAGATAAATATAGATAAATCCCAAGCGACTCAGCAAATATAGCTATGCTCCCCGACAACGGCGCCAGAAAAAGGTCTTGATAACCCACAAGTATAGGGGAACGCAACAATTTTTGAGGGTAGAGTATTCAACCCAAATTTATAGATTCGACACAAGGGGAGCCAAAAATATTTGTTAGTATTAGCAGTTGAGTTGTCAATTCAACCACACCTGGAGATTAAATATCTACATCAAAGTGATCGGTAGCACAGTAATATGATAGTTTGATAGTAGTAGCAACGATAATAGTGGTAATGGTAACAACAGTAACCGCTTTGTAGCAGTTGTAACAGTAGCAATATCAACAGTAACTTAGCAAGAACAATATGTGGAGAACTCGTTGGCATTGGATCAGAGATTACGTTGGATAATATTCATCATATATTAGTCATAACCTAGGGCGACACAGAACTAGCTCCAGTTCATAAATATAATGTAGGCATGTATTCCGTAAATAGTCATACGTGCTTATGGAAAAGAACATGCATGACATCTTCTGTTCTACCCTCCCGTGGAAGCAGGGTCCATAAGTAAACTAAGGGATATTAAGGCCTCCTTTTAATAGAGAACCGGAACAAAGCATTAGCACATAGTGAATACATGAACTCCTCAAACTACGGTCATCACTGGAAAGTACCCCCAATTGTTGTCACCTTGGGGTTTACGGATCGTAACACGTAATAGGTGAATATGACTTGCAAGATCGGATCATGAACATAGATATACTGGTGATAACGTAAATGGTTCAGATATGAAATCATGGCACCCGGGCCCAAAGTGACAAGCATTAAGCATGGCAAGGTCATAGCAACATCAATATCATAATGGATACTAGGGATCAAGCCCTAACAAAACTAACTCGATTACATGATGAATCTCATCCAACTCCTCACCGACCAGCGAGCCTACAAAGGAATTACCCACCCCCGTTGGGGAGCATCATGGAATTTGCGATGGAGAAGGGTTGGTGATGATGAAGATCGAAGATCCCCCTCTCCGGAGCCCCAAACAGACTCTAGATCTAGCCTCCCAATGAAGAATAGGAGGTGGCGGTGGCTTCGTCTCGTGAAACACGATAATTCTTTCTTCCTGATTTTTTTCTCCGAATATGTGATTTTATAGTATCAGGGTTGAAGTCTGCGGGGCCACCAAGTGGGGACAACCCACCTGGGCACGCCTAGAGGGGGAGCGCGCCCTGGTGGGTTGTGCCCACGCAGGTGCCCCCCTCCGGTGGTTCTTGGCTCCAGAATTTTCTTTTATTGTATAAAAATCCTCGCAAAGTTTCGTTCCAATCTGGGAACTTTTATTTCTGCACAAAAACAACACCATGGTAGTTCTGCTGAAAACAACGTTAGTGCGGGTTAGTTTCATTCAAATCATGCAAATTAGTGTCCAGAACAAGAGGAAAAGCGTTAGGAAAAGAAGATAAGACGGAGACATATCGACTCCCCCAAGCTAAAACCTTTGCTTGTCCTCAAGCAATTCAGTTGATAAACTGAAAGTGAAAAAGAAAAACTTTTACGAACCCTTTTGCTCATGTTTACATAAATAAGCTTAAGTAGCACCCAGGTTTTCAGCAAAGATTATAACTAACCATGTCGAAAATAACTCTTAAAAATGATATTAACTCATATCAATGGCATAATAAACTAGCGAGCAGTAATAAGATATCTCAAATAACAACATGTTGTCAAAACAACCATGATATAATATGACAATAGTGGCATCTCGCTAGCCCTTCTTGAGACCGCAAAACATAAATGCAGAGCACCTCCAAAGTTCAAGCAGCGACTAAACATTGTAATTCATGGTAGAAAAGATCGAGTCATGATGCACCTAACATTAGCTACACACAATTCATGAGGATGACAATAGCGCTCTCAGGTTCTGGCGCTTATTTGAGAAGGTGATGACACAACATAAAAGTAAATAGATAGTCCCTTCGTAGAGGGAAGAAGTGATTTGCAGTGGTGCCAGAGCTCAAGTTTTTAAAACAGAGGTAAATGAAATTTTGAGAAATGCACCCTTCTTGTTTACTTAGAGACCATTAGTTATCGGTATTTTCCATGCTAAACATATTAGTGGTTGTTCCCAAGCGATAGAAGTAAAGGTTTACTCCCCCTCCACCAACAATCACACTCCACGGCTGGTACGAAACAACGAGTACCGTCCATACCAACAACAATCTTGGGGGAGTTTTGTTTAATTATTTGCAATTTGAGTTCAGGACTGGTAATCCCTATTACCGCCCCTCTCGTACAAGGGCGAGTGAATCAACACTCATCATGAGAATAACCCGCTTAGCATGGAAGATACCGACTAACTCCTGTCACTCTATGAACTATCCAGGCACACAAAAAGGATATTTATTTGAAGTTTTTAGAGGTGGCACATGCAAATTTACTTAGGATGCCAGGGTAATACCACATATAGGTAGGTATGGTGGACTCATCTGGAATAACTTGGGTTTCAGGATTTTTGATGCACAATCAAAGTTCCCACTTAGTACAGGTGAAGGCTAGCAAATAGGTTGGGAAGCGACCAGCCAGAGAGCAAAAATGGTCATGAACATATGCATAAGTAACATTGGATACTAGCATGGGTAGGATATGAACACCATGAACATAAATATCATAGAGGCTTAGTTGGTTTTGATTCAACTACATGCGTGAACATGTGCCAAGTCAAGCCACTCAAACATTCAGAGGAGGATACCATATCATCATACTACATCACAATCATTTTAACACAATGTTGACATCCAAGACAAATCATTATCCACTCCTAGCTACTTAAGCATGGCATGAGAAACTATAATCTCTAATTGTCATTGCAAACATGTTTGATCATAATAGGCTGAATCATGGATACTAGGCTAAACATATTTATAAAAGCAGAACAAGTTGAGTTCATACGCGTTTCTCCCTGCCACTGCCAGTTCATCAAATATCATCATTATTGCCTTTCACTTGCACGACCGAATGATGTGAAGATGATAATAGAGCAAGAGTTTCATGGACTAAGCTGGAATCTGCAAACCTTTTATTCAAGAGGAGGAGACAAAGTAATATGGGCTCTTTATTAAATCAACAATAATGCATATGAGAGCCACTCAACATTTTCATCATGGTCTTCCCCTTCGTATGACTCAATAGACGGAAAAGAAATTTAGAGAAACACACTGAAATATTTTTGGAGTTTTTGTTTTTTCTGGAAGAAACAAATAAAAGAAAAAAACGAGAAAAAATATTTACACGGGAAAGCTCCCAACAAGCAAAAGAAGAACAAGGAAATCTTTTGGGGTTTTCTTTTTAATACTACAATTAACTAAGCTAGAAAGAAAAACTGAAAAGACATAGGAAATATTTTTGGATTTTCTCAAAGTTTTTCAAACACACAAGAAGAAAGCGAGAAAATAAATCTAACATGGATAGTACAATGAATAAGTGTGGACACCGACAACTGGAATGAAAATGTGTGAACATGAATGTAATGTCGATGGAAATACGTACTCCCCCAAGCTTAGGCTTTTGGCCTAACTTGGTAATCACCACTGGAAGAAGCCATCAAGTCCTACATTGAAGTGCTGGGGAGCGGTCACCTGAGGGTCCCACTCCTGAGGTTCCTCCTCAGCCGCAGCCTAGTTGTTTCGTGTCATGGGAAACCACGACCACCTATGTGACCAAGAGTCCCTTTCTGGTTTGGTGGGGGGATGACACGTTGCACAAAGAGCAGAGGAGCGTGGAAAAGCATGACAGAGATCACACGGGCAGTCTTTACCCAGGTTCGGGCCACCGTGAGGCGTAAAACCCTAATCTTGCTTTGCTGGATTGATTATGGAGAAGATGGTGGTGAACGCTGCACATCTGCCCGGCAGGGTTGCCGGAAGATTTTCTGCATCGGTGGATGAAGAATCACGAACATAAGAATTTCTGGGGGTCTGGATTAGCCAACCATCCAACCCTTTCTACGGTTGCCTTGGGCCTCCTTTTATAGATCAAGGGGTCACCACAATGGCAAACTAGTCATTACACACTGATTAGATAGCAAATAGTGTTATCATACCTAACTCTGCAGGCTGACAGAGCACATTAAATGCGCCGCTTAACGTCACATCATAGCTTGCCTGGTAGGCCCTTCCAGGCTGTTTTGCTAGCTTCGTGCCTCCTCTCTTGACACGTCTCAGGACGGGTGTCGCTTGGGAGTATCTTCTGTAGGAAGTGGCCTCCATGTGGCAACTAACAACCACTAAGTCATCTTGGAGCTTGACACTGCACTGATCGATGACGTGCGTCATGATAAGGTGGTGCAGTGGCGTAGTTCGCCTCCATAAGCCTCGGCAGGCCTACCAGAATGGTATGAAAGCTTGCTTTCAGGGGTAAACCCGTCCTTGCCAGGCTTGCCTGCCCTGCAAGGGAGGTCTTCCCTTCAGCAATATCTTGCTTCCCTGGCTTGACTTGGCCCTCTTGATCTTCACATTGGTCTTTCAAAGAGCTGGTCTCTTGTGCTCCAATCTGATCTTGGTGCTGTGATCTTGCTTTTGCGCCTGTGCACAGCCTGGGAAATGGACCTAGGATTTGTTGCACCGACAGGAGCCCCCGGGCCTGGCCCGAACGTGCTGCTAGGCGTCGTTGGGGTAGGCCCTAACCACTGCACACGCAGGGGCGTAGAAATATTTAGAAAAAATCGTATTAAATTTTCAGAGCATTTTGAGAACTTTTATTTTTGGGTCATTTTTATTACACGGAAAATTCAAAAAATAGACAGAACATGGCATTTTATTTTATTTAACTAATAAAAACAGAAAACAAAAGATAAGGACATAAGGTAGTGCTTACTAAATTCATCAACTTCATACCTCTCAAAAATGACCCATTAATAAGGTTGATCAAGTCTTATTAACAACCACTTTCGATTAGTATGAAGCAGAAGAACTTTCGTAAAACACTAATTTACCTCAACGGGGATCTGAATGTCCCCAACAATAAGAATTTCATATTTCTTTTTTACAGTAGGTAGAGGTTGTTGAAAACTTCCAATAGTGATTGTCGGAGATTTGTCAATAACATTAATACCATTCACTTGGAATTGTTTCTTCGGAAAGTGCACCGTATGCTCATTACCATTGATATGAAAAATGATCTTGCTTTTATTGCAATCAATAACAGCCCCTGCAGTATTAAAAAAGGGTCTACCGAGGATAATCGACATGTTGTCGTCCTCAGGCATCTCAAGTATACTAAAGTCAGTTATGATAGTAACATTACCAACAACAATAGGCACATCCTCACAAATACCGATAGGTATGGCAGTTGATTTGTCAGCCATTGGCAAAGATATTTTAGTAGGTGTGAGTTTATTCAAAACAAGTCTTTTATATAAAGAGAAAGGCATAACACTAACACTAGCTCCTAAATCACAGAAAGCAGTTTTCACATAAGTCCTTTTGATGGAGCAAGGTATAGTTGGTATTCCCGGATCTCCAAGTTTTAAGGTACTCCATCCTTAAAAGTGTAATTAGCAAGCATGGTGGAGATTTTAGCTTCTGGTATTTTTCTGTTATTGGATATGATGTCTTTCATGTACTTTGCGTAAGCGGGCATTTTTAAGATATCATTCAAGCGGGTACGCAAAAAGGCTGGCCTAATCATTTCAGCAAAGCGCTCAAATTCTTCATCATCTTTCTTTTTAGTTGAATTAGGTGGAAAGGGAATAGGTTTTTGAACCCATGGTTCTCTTTCCTTACCATGTTTTCTAGCAACAAAGTCTCCTTTATCATACCTTTTATTCTTGGGTTGTGGGTTATCAAGATCAACAACTGGTTCTATTTCAACATCATTATCTGGTTCTCTATCATTTGTTTGAATATCTTCATGAACCTCATCATTATCTTTTTCATTATCGGAAGGTGAGTGTTCATTACCAGATTGAGTTTCAGCATCAGAAATAGAAACGTCATTAGTAGCATCAGGAGGTTTTTCTATTTCAGGTTCACTAGAGGCATGCAAAGTCCTATTATTTTTCTTCTTCTTTTTCTTTTCGGAAGGGCTAGATGCATCAGTGTCAATTCTTTGATAATCTTGTTCAATTCTCTTTGGGTGTCCCTAAGATAAAGTGGTTCCTAAGTCATTTTACCTCCTCTAGTTGCTACTCTAACAATAAAGTCATTTATATTATTGTTCATTTCATCAAGCAATTCTCTTTGAGATTTAGCAACTTGTTCTAGTTGGGTTTGAGCCATAGAGGCATGTTTTCCTACACCTCTAACATAATTGGTAGTTCTAAATAACAAGTCACTCAAGCAAGCAATCATATCAGAATTCTATTTCAGGTGTTTCATAACATTTGCATTGAAGTAATCTTGTTTTCTAATATAATTATCAAACTCATAAAGGCATTGACTAGGATGCATATTATAAGGATTGTCATTGTCATTGAATTTCATCAAAGAATTTACCTCTACCACCTTAGGCAGTGGTGGTGTTTCTAGCGTATGTATTTCTTCAATAGGAGGCAATTTTTTGACATCCTGAGCTTTAATACCTTTTTCCTTCATTGATTTCTTTGCCTCTTGCATATCTTCAGGACTGAGATATAAGATACCTCTCTTCTTTGGAGTAGGTTTAAGCGGTGGTTCCGGAAGAGTCCAATCATCATAATTTTTCAATATGTTATTCAATAGTTCTTTAGCTTGTTCAATGGTTCGTTCCCTAAAAACACAACCAACACAACTGTCTAGGAAATCCCTAGAAGCACCGGTTAGTCCATTATAGAAGATATGAAGTATTTCATTTTTCTTAAGAGGATGATCAGGAAAGGCATTAAGCAATTGGAGAAGCCTCCCCCAAGGTTGTGGGAGACGCTCTTCTTCAATTTGCACAAAGTTAAATATTTCCTGTAAGACAGCTTGTTTCTTATGAGCAGGAAAATATTTTTTAGAGAAGTAATAAATCATATCCTGGTTGCTACACACACAAACAGGAGCAAGAGTATTATACCAAGTCTTAGCATCACCCTTTAATGAGAACAGAAATAATTTGAGGATATAATAATAGCAAATTTTCTCATCATGAGCAAAAGGGTGGCCATGTCATTTAACTTAGTAAGATGTGCCACAACAGTTTCAGTTTCATAACCATGGAAAGGATAAGATTCAACCAAAGTAATTAACTCTAGGTCGACAGAGATTCATAATCCTTATCATCAACAAAGATAGGTGAAGTAGAAAACTTAGGATCACATTTCATTCTAGCATTCAAATATTTTTCTTTTAGGTTGCATAATAATTTCTTGAGATCATCTCTATCATTGCAAGCAAGAAAGTCTCTAGTTGTCTCCTCATCCATAACATAACCTTCTGGTATCTTAGGCAATTCATATCTAGGAGAACTAGATTTAGTAGGTGTTTCAAGATTTCTAGTTTCAAACTCTTCATTAGTTTAAATAATTTCATCAGTTTCAACATTCTCAAAAGCTTTAGTTCTAGCAATTTGTTCATCAATAAATTCACCTAGTGGCGCATTATCATCAAGCAAGGTACTAGTATCATCATGAATATTATTCGTAGCACAAGTAGCATCATCAATAACTTGTGACATATCAGAATTAATAGCATGTGGTAGTGTTACAAGTCTACTTATAACAGAGGGTGAATCAAGTGCAGACCTAGATGGCAGTTCCTTACCTCCCCTCGTCTTAGAGGGAAAAATCTTAGTCTTAACATCCTTCAGATTCTTCATAATGATAATTTGATAATAATACCATGTAACTCAACAAATATAGCTATGCTCCCCAGCAACAGCACCAGAAAAAGGTCTTGATAACCCACAAGTATAGGGGATCACAACAATTTTCGAGAGCAGAGTATTCAACCCAAATTTATTGATTTGACACAAGAGGATCCAAAGAATATTTGTAAGTATTAGAAGCCGAGTTGTCAATTCAACCACACCTGGAGATTAATTATCTGTAGCAAAGTGATCAGTAGCAAAGTAATATGATAGATTTGATAGTAGTACCAACAACAATTGTAATGGTAATAGTGATAGCAATGATTTTATAGAAAGTGTAACAGTAACAATAGCAGCTGTAACTCAGCAAGAACAATATGAGAGAAATTCGTTGGCATTGGATCAGTGAATTCATTGGATGATATTCATCATATAACAGTCGTAACCTCGGGCGATATGGCACTAGCTCTAGCTCATAAATATAATGTAGGCATGTATTCCGTAAATAGTCATACGTGCTTATGGAAAGAACTTGCATGACATCTTTTGTCCTACCCTCCCATGGCAGCACGGTCCTATTGGAAACTAAGGGATATTAAGGCATCCTTTTAATAGCGAATCGGAATAAAGCACTAACACATAGTGAATACATGAACTCCTCAAACTAGGTCATCACAGGGAAGTGTCCTGACTTCTGTCACTTCAGGGTTGCCGGATCTGTCACTTCAGGGTTGCCGGATCGTAACACGTAGTAGGTGACTATAACTTGCAAGATATAATGGTGATAACACAAACAGTTCAGATCTGAAATCATGGCACCCGGGCCCAAAGTAACAAGCATTAAGCATGACAAAGTCATATCAACATCAATCTCAGAACATAATGGATACTAGGGATCATGCCCTAACAAAACTAACTCGATTACATGATGAATCTCGTCCAACTCCTCACCGACCAGCGGGCCTACGAAGGAATTACTCACTCCCGGTGGGGAGCATCATGGAATTGGCGATTGAGAAGGGTTGGTGATGACGAAGATCGAAGACCCCCCTCTCCGGAGCCCCAAACGGACTCCAGATCTGGCCTCCCGGTGAAGAATAGGAGGTGGCGGCGGCTCCATCTCGTGAAACACGATAATTCTTTCTCCCTGATTTTTTTTCTCCGAATATGTGATTTTATAGTATCAGGGTTAAAGTCTGCGGGTTGACCAGGTGGGGACAACCCACCTGGGCGCGCCTGGAGGGGGGCGCCCTGGTGGGTTGTGACCACCAAGGTGCCCCTCCAGTGGTTCTTGGTTCCAGAAATTCTCTTTTATTGTATAAAAAATCCTTGAAAAGTTTCGTTCCAATCCGAGAACTTTTATTTCTGCACAAAAACAACACCATGGTAGTTCTGCTGAAAACATCGTTAGTCCAGGTTAGTTTCATTCAAATCATGCAAATTAGAGTCCAAAACAAGAGGAAAAGTGTTAGGAAAAGTAGATATGGCGGAGACGTATCGATACCACAGATAGAATCGATAGTTTCATCAAAACAAGCAAAAGAATGCATCAAAAACAGAATCTATCTTAAACAAGACAGTCTGTAGCAATCTGAACATCTATCATACTTCTGTAACTCCAAAAATTTCTGAACAATTAGGACAAATAAACAATTTGTATAGCAATACTATGTAAAAATTTCAGAAGCTTCTGACATTCCAGTAAGAAATGAAGGTACCACATGCGGCCGAGTCTAGAATATTTCTAGAAACAAAGTTTAGTCCTGCATAGAAATTTTGTATAATCATCCATAAGCTTAAATCATGAGTGAGACAATTTGTTATCATTAATTTCATTCTCTCCCAAGATTGTGCAACATGTTCATGCTCAAGTTGCTTAAAATTCATAATTTGATTTCTAAGAGAAATAATTTTAGCGGAAGGAAGATACTTGGCAATAAAATCATCCTTACACTTAACCCAAAAATCAATACTATTTCTAGGCAAGGATGAAAACCAAATTTTATCACGATTTTGTAGTGAGGACGGAAATAATTTGAACTTAGCAATATCATTATCCACATCTTTTTTATTTTGCATATCACATAATTCAGTGAAAGTATTAAAATGGGATGTAACATCTTCATTAGGACTTCTAGAAAATTGTTTTTTCATAGTAAGATTTAGCAAAGCGGCATTAATGTCACATGACTCCGCACTAGGGGCGAGAGGACCAATTGGAGTACTAATAAAATCATTATTGTTATTATTTGAAAAATCACACAACTTAGTCTTTTTTGAGACATAACGACGAAACAAGCAAACGAGTAGACAAAAATATTTTTGTGTTTTTGTAAAAAAATAGAAGTGGGGGAGATGAAAATGAGAGGTAAAGGCGAATAAAAAAGAAAATAAAAATTAGAGAAACTAGATGATAGTTTGTGCGAAGGTACTTGATAGGTTTTGATGACATCTCCACGACAACGGTGCCAAAAACTCTTCGTGCTACTTGTAAGCTGCGTTGGGATTTTTCCCGAAGAGGAGAGAGATGCATCACGCTAGAGATAAGTATTTCCCCTAGTGAGAACCAAGGTATCAATAAAGTAGGAGAATCACACAAAGCCATGAATTGGGCAAGAGGGTTGTCAATCCCCTGCTCTGTTTACTTGCAAGAATTAATTCTCATAGTGGTAGATAGAAAAGTAAATCGCAAAACAAAATAAAAGAAATAAAATTACAACATGGTATTTTTGGATTTTTAATATATGATAAAATTAGACCCGGGGGGCATAGTTTTCACTAGAGGCTTCTCTCTCGAGCCCATAGCATACCGTGGGTGAACAAATTACTGTTGGGCAATTGATAGAAAAGCGCATAATTATGACAATATTCAAGGCAATGATTATGTATATAGGCATCATGTCTGATACAAGTAGACCGACTCCTGCCTGCATCTACTACTATTACTCCACCCATCGACCCTTATCCAGCATGCATCTAGGGTATTAAGTTAATGAAAAATAGAGTAACACCTTAAGCAAGATGACATGATGTAGACAAAGTAAACCCAATCAATATGAATAAACACCATCGTTTTACCCTTAATGGAAACAATACAAATACGTGTCGTGTCCCCTTCTATCACTAAGATATAAAGCACCACAAGATTGGACCCATTACAAAACACCTCTCCCACTTAAGATAAATTAATCTAGTTAGCCAAACCAAATGGATAGATCAGAGAGAAATACAAAGTTATACCAATCATGCATAATAAAGTTCATAAAAGACTCCATTACTTACCATAAATATTCAGATCATAAACCTACAATTCACCGGATCCCAAAAAACACACTGCAAACGAAGATTACATCGGATATAACTCAAAGAACACCGAGGATAACATTGTATTGAAGATCAAAGAGAGAGAAGACGCCATCTAGCTACTAGCTATGGACGCGTAGGTCTGTGGTGAACTACTCACGCATCATAGGAAGACAGAAAGGATGAAGTACAAGCCCTCTGTAATCAATTCCCCCTCCGACAGAGTACCGGAAAAGGCCTCCAGATGGGATCGCGGGAAGAAGAAACTTGCGGTGCCAGTAAAAGTGTTTCAGGTGGGTCTTTGTTGATTTCCTAATATTTGAGAATTTATAGAATTGAAATTTAGGTCAGACGGAGCCTCGAGGGGCCCACAAGGCATTAGGGCCTGCCCCCCCTGGGCGCGTCATGTTGCCTTATACGTCCATTTTGCATCATGCTTATATATTGATATTTATTACATTATGGGCTGTTATTACACATTATGGTACAATACTTATGCCTTTTCTCTCTTATTTTACAAGGTTTACATGAAGAGGGAGAATGCCGGCAGCTGGAATTCTGGACTGGAAAAGGAGCAAATTTGAGAGACCTATTCTGCACAAGTCCAAAAGTCCTAAAAATTTACGGAGAATTGTTTTGGAATACATAAAAATATTGGGCGAAGAAAGCACCCGAGGGGACCCACCAGACAGGCACAAGGGTGGGGGCGCGCCCCCTGTCTTGTGGGCCACCTGGCAGGCCCCCGATGCCCATGTTCTGCTATTTGAAGGATTTTGACCTGGAAAAATCAAGAGGAAACTTTCGGGATGAAGCACCCCCATCTCGAGGTGGAACTTGCGCAGAACCAATCTAGGCCTTCGGCGGAGCTATTCTACCGGGGAAGCTACCCTCCCGGAGGGGGAAATCATCATCATCGTCATCATCAATGATCCTCTCATCGAAAGGGG
The DNA here is from genome assembly GCF_018294505.1 of Triticum aestivum. NCBI lineage: Eukaryota > Viridiplantae > Streptophyta > Magnoliopsida > Poales > Poaceae > Triticum > Triticum aestivum. Next base: position 213,399,072 of record NC_057813.1, on the reverse strand, counting down.
GTCAATCTCCATCAACATCTTCACCAGCACCATCTCCTCTCAAAACCTAGTTCATCTCTTGGATCCGATCTTTGTCTCAAAACCTCAGATTGGTACCTGTGCATTGCTAGTAGTGTTGATTACTCCTTGTAGTTGATGGTAGTTGGTTTATTCGGTGGAAGATCATATGTCTAGATCCTTAATGATAATTAATACTCCTCTGATTATGAACATGAATATGCTTTGTGAGTAGTTATGTTTGTTCCCGAGGAGACGGGAGAAGTCTTGTTATAAGTAATCATGTGCATTTGGTATCCGTTCAATATTTTGATGAGATGTAGGTTGCCTTTCCTCTAGTGGTGTTATGTGAACGTTGACTACATGAAACTTCACCATGATTTGGGCCTAGGGGAAGGCATTGGGAAGTAATAAGTAGATGATGGGTTGCTAGAGTGACGGAAGCTTAAACCCTAGCTTATGCGTTGCTTCGTAAGGGGCTGATTTAGATCCACATGTTTCATGCTATGGTTAGATTTATCTTAATTCTACTTTCATAGTTGCGGATGCTTGTGAGAGGGGTTAATCATAAGTGGGAGGATTGTCCAAGTAAGGGAAGCACCCAAGCATCGGTCCACCCACATATCAAATTATCGAAGTAACAAACGTGGATCATATGATCTTGATGAAAACTAGCTTGACAGTAATTCCCACGTGTCCTCGGAAGCGCTTTGCTTTACATAAGAGTTTGTCCAGGCTTGTCCTTTGCTACAAAAAGGATTGGGCCACCTTTCTCCACCTTAGTTACTTTTTTTACTTGTTACTTGTTATGAATTATCTTATCACACACCTATCTGTTACCGATCATTTCAGTGCTTGCAGAGAATACCTTGCTGAAAACTGCTTGTCATTTCCTTCTGCTCCTCATTGGGTTCAACACTCTTACTTATCGAATAGAAGGGTGCTAAACCTAGACTTATTAGATGGGTTCTCTTGCTACAAGAATTTGATTTGCATATTATTGATAGAAAGAGTGTTGAGAACCCCATAGGAGACAACTTGTCTAGGTTAGAAAATGTTCTTCATGACCCACTACCTATTGATGATAATTTTCCTGATGAACAATTCGCTTTCATAAATGCTTCTCGTAATGCTCCATGGTATGCTGATTATGCTAACTACATTGTTGCTAAATTTATACCACCTAGTTTCACATACCAGCAAAAGAAAAAGTTTTTCTATGATTTAAGACATTACTTTTGGGATGACCCACACCTTTATGAAGAAGTCATAGATGGTGTCATTAGACGTTGTGTACCTGAGCATGAATAGGAACAGATCCTACACAAGTGTCACTCCGAGGCCTACGGAGGACACCATGCTGGAGGTAGAACTGCACACAAGGTATTACAATCTGGCATTTATTAGCCTACTCTCCTCAAGGATGCTTGTAAGTATGTCCTTTCTTGTGATGAATGTCAAAGAATTGGTAATATTAGTAGATGTCAGGAAATGCCTATGAATTATTCACTTGTTATTGAACCATTTGATGTTTGTGGTTTTGATTATATGGGACCTTTTCCTTCCTATAATGGGTATACACATATTTTAGTTGTTGATTACATTACTAAGTGGGTAGAAGCTATTCCAACTAGTAGTGCTGATCATAACACTTCTATTAAAATGCTTAAAGAAGTTATTTTTCTGAGTTTTGGAGTCTCTAGATATTTAATGACTGATGGTGGCTCACACTTTATTCATGGTGCTTTCCTTAAATTGCTTGCTAAGTATGATGTCAACCACAGAATTGCATCTCCTTATCATCCTCAGTCCAGTGGTCAAGTAGAATTGAGAAATAGAGAAATTAAATTGATCTTGCAAAAGACTGTTAATAGATCTAGAAAGAATTGGTCTAAGAAGCTTGATGATGCATTAAGGGATTATAGGACTGCTTATAAGAACCCTATGGAAAAGCATGCCACTTACCTCTTGAACTAGAACATAAGGCTTATTGGGCAATTAAAGAGTTCAACTATGTTTTCATACTTGCCGGTGAAAAGACTTTATTTGACATTAGCTCACTTCCTGAATGGAGAACCCAAGCCTATGAAAATGCCAAGTTGTTTAAAGAAAAAGTTAAAGGATGGCATGACAAAAAGATACAAAAGCATGAATTTAATGTAGGTGACCATGTCTTGCTATACAACTCCCGTTTAAGATTTTTTGCGTAAAAGCTTCTCTCTAAATGGGAAGGTCCTTACATTATCGAGGAGGTCTATTGTTCTGGTGCCATCAAAATCAACAACGCCGAAGGCACTAATCCGAAGGTGGTAAACGGTCAAAGAATCAAACATTATATCTCAGGTACTCCCATAAATGTTGAGACCAATATAATTAATACCATAACACTGGAGGAGTACATAAGGGATACTTTCCAGAATGTTTTAGACTCAGAAAAGGAATATGTATGTGGTACGGTAAGTAAACCGACTCCAAAACATTTCCAATAGCAACATTTCTCCGTTTTGGAATATTTAAAAAATTGGGAAATTTAAAAGTAGTCCGAAGAGCGCATGAGGAGGCGGCAAGGCAGGGGGCACGGCGTTGTGCCTTATGGCCACCTCGTGTGCCCTCCGGATTTCTTTTTTTGTGGAACACATATTTTGGTCGGTAAAAATTCGTTATATAATCTTCTGAATGTTTTGACCACAGTACCACAACAAAACCCTCTATTCTTGTTTCAAGTTGTTTTTCTGACATATCTAGATCGCCATGACGTCTCCAAGCGCCCCCAAGGACAAGTTTTTTGAGAAGGTCATCAACCCTTACCTCGCGAAGGTGCTGCAACACCCTCAAACTATTGAGATTCATGAGGGGGTGGTACACATCTGTGATGTTGAAGGGCCAAAGAAGACCGAAAGCGTGGAGGCAAGGCTCGAAGCAACGGAGCAGCAAGTTTTCAAGTGTCAAGGGATGGTGGAACATAGACTCAATGCTAATCACTTGATGATCACAGAGTTTACCTGTGACCACAAGCTGGACACCAAGAACATCGGAGAGGCCATCTTCAAGCTTCATGAGAGAATTGAGCATCTCCAAGCTTAGATCTATGACCTGCAAAACCAAAACTGTGAGTATGAATACATATTTAAGAGGATGAGTTTTGCTGCAGATTTGAGGACCCCGAAGACTCGTTCGTCCTTTTACGACGGTGAACCTATGCCTTGGAAGACGGACGATAAGATTCTTTCATCATCAACAACTCCATCATCACCACCTCCAAAGAAATAGATCTAAATATATGGGTATGGGCACTCCCCTTGGATTGTGCCAAGCTTGGGGGAGGTTCCCCGGTATTGTATCACCATCACATCTTTACCTTTATCGTCTTTGTTAGTTTGATCCTTTTGGTTATATCTTGATCTAGTAGAGTAAAAGTTTTTAGTATGATCTAGTTTTGAGTTTTTCTTTGAGATCTATCTATGTAATCGAGTCTGTGAGTTATATAATAAAGAGTATTTTTGAGTTGAGGGCTTTGCTTTCTTGCTATGATCTTGAGGGAATAAGAAAAAGAAAGAATAAAAGAAGTAAAAGGATCATATAGTGATCTTATGGGAAGTTATGACTTCACATATAAGAAGTATGATGAATAAAATTTGTTGGGAGTTGACAAACATAGTTTTGGTCATTGTTGCAATTAATAGGAATTGATAAAGAAAGAGAGGTTTCACATATAAATATATTACCTTGGACATCTTTTGTGATTGTGAGCACTCATTAAAATATGACATGCTAAAAAGTTGATGTTGGACAAGAAAGACAACATAATAGGTTATGTTTTTTATATCCGAATAGAAGTTATATTGTCATGGATCCTCCAACGTGTTGAGCTTGCTTTCCCTCTTATGCTAGCCAAATCTTTTGCACTAAGTAGAGATACTACTTGTGCATCCAAACATCCCTTAAACTAGTTTTGCCATGAGAGTCCACCATACCTACCTATGGATTGAGTAAGATCCTTCAAGTAAGTTGTCATCGGTGCAAGCAATAAAAATTGCTCTCAAAATATGTACGATCTATTAGTGCGAAGAAAATAAGCTTTATACGAACTTGTGATATGGAAGAAATAAAAGCAACGGTCTGCATAATAAAGTTCTTTATCACAAGCGACAATTTAAAGTGACGTTCTTTTTCATTAAGATTTTGTGCATTCAACCATAAAAGCGCATGATAACCTCTGCTTCCCTTTGCGAAGGGCCTATCTTTTACTTTTATCTTCTACTTCTATACAAGAGTCATGGTGATGTTCACCTTTCCTTTTTATACCTTTTCTTTTTAGCAAGCACTATGTATTGAGTAAGATCCACACACACACACACACACAAACACACACACACACACACACACACACACACACACACACACACATATATATATATATATATATATATATAGGTTTTCATAAAGTATTATTGCTGACATTACCCTTGAGGTAAAAGGTTGGGAGGCAAAACTATAAGCCCCTATCTTTATTTGTGTCTGATTGAGGATTTGAACCCATAAGTATCGCATGAATGTTAGCAATTATAAAAGACTAAGAGATGGTTGAGTATGTGGACTTGCTATACAAAAGCTCTTAGATTGACTCTTTCGGATATTATGATAAATTGCAATTGCTTCAATGACTGAGATCATAGTTTGTTGGTTTTCAATAAAGTTTCTGATTCATACTCGACCTTGTGAATGAATTGTTACTTTCACATAATAAATTATCTCTACTCCTATAAAGATCTCAGTTGGTGGAGATGGTGTGTCTGCCTCTAGACAACGTGAGCCGTTCGATCTACCTGGAACAAACGACTGAGATGTGTGTGCATAGAGACATGGCCTTGCCACCGGAGGTAGCAGATATTTACCCACCTCTACCACTGTATAAAATACGGAACTACTCATCCCAGCCTCATTTCCTTTCTGGTTAATCTCCTTGCATTCTTGCCGCCGGCAGCGATGGTTCCTGAAGATGGAGTCCAGACTCTAGAACCCGCTGCAACATCCTCCCGTCCCCTCCATACTCCCGCCACGTCGGTTGCTCCTCCACCATGCCCTGTCGTCAATCTCGCTGTAGAAATATTTAACAAACTTTGAGCCATGGAAGAGCTAATTTTATTGTGGTTCTGTTGCAATGCACGGGCTCCTTGCTAGTATGGAAATATATGTTGCTGTTCTAAAGATGATCATGATGCCCACATGTCCGTATTTTATTTTATCAACACCTCTATCTCTAAACATGTGGACATATTTTTTGATTTCGGCTTTCACTTGAGGACAAGCGAGGTCTAAGCTTGGGGGAGTTGATACATCCATTTTGCATCATGCTTTTATATTGATATTTATTGCATTATGGGCTGTTATTACACATTATGGTACAATACTTATGCCTTTTCTCTCTTATTTTACAAGGTTTACATGAAGAGGGAGAATGCCGGCAACTGGAATTCTGGACTGGAAAAGGAGCAAATTTGAGAGACCTATTCTACACAACTCCAGAATCCTGAAAATTTATGAATAATTATTTTGGAATATATAAAAAATATTGGGCGAAGAAAGCACCTTAGGGGACCCACTAGGTAGCCACAAGGGCGGGGGACGCGCCCTACTGCCCTGGGCGCGCCGCTGCCTTGTGGGCCACCTGGCAGGCCCCCGATGCCCATGTTCTGCTATATGAAGGGTTTTTACCTAGAAAAAACCAAGAGGAAGCTTTTGGGACGAAGCGCCGCTGTATCGAGGCGGAACTTGGGTAGAACCAATCTAGGGCTCCGGCGGAGCTGTTCTGCCGGGGAAACTTCCCTCCCGGAGGGGAAAACCATCATCATCATCATTGTCATCATCAATGATCCTCTCATCAAGAGGGGGTCAATCTCCATCAACATCTTCACCAGCACCATCTCCTCTCAAACCCTAGTTCATCTCTTGGATCCGATCTTTGTCTCAAAACCTCAGATTGGTACCTGTGGGTTCCTAGTAGTGTTGATTACTCCTTGTAGTTGATGCTAGTTGGTTTATTCGGTGGAAGATCATATGTTCAGATCCTTAATGATAATTAATATTCCTCTGATTATGAACATGAATATGCTTTGTGAGTAGTTAGGTTTTTTCTTGAGGACATGGGAGAAGTCTTGTTATAAGTAATCATGTGAATTTGGTATTCGTTCGATATTTTAATGAGATATATGTTGTCTTTCCTCTAGTGGTGTTATGTGAACGTCGACTACATGACACTTCACCATGATTTGGGCCTGGGAGAAGGCATTGGGAAGTAATAAGTAGATGATGGGTTGCTAGAGTGACAGAAGCTTAAACCCTAGTTAATGCGTTGCTTCGTAAGGGGCTGATTTGGATCCACATGTTTCATGCTATGGTTAGATTTATCTTAATTCTTCTTTTGTAGTTGCAGATGCTTGCGTGAGGGGTTAATCATAAGTGGGAGGCTTGTCCAAGTAAGGGCAGCACCCAAGCACCGATCCACCCACATATCAAATTATCAAAGTAACAAACGTGAATCATATGAGCATGATGAAAACTAGCTTGACAGTAATTCCCATGCGTCCTCGGGAGAGCTTTGCTTTACATAAGGGTTTGTCCAGGCTTGCCTTTGCTACAAAAAGGATTGGGCCACCTTGCTTCACCTTAGTTACTTTTGTTACTTGTCACCCATTACGAATTATCTTATCACACAACTATCTGTTACCGATAATTTCATTGCTTGCAGAGAATACCTTGCTGAAAACCGCTTGTCATTTCCTTCTGCTCCTCGTTGGGTTCGACACTCTTACTTATCAAAAGGACTACGATAGATCCCCTATACTTGTGGGTCATCATTGCCTTGTCGTCTCCTCGTACATCCTCTGGTCTCCTCCCAAAGCTTCCAGGGTCTCTTATGTCTAGAAAAAAATTGTGAAAAAGTTTTGAAACATTTAAACTGTTTGGTACTGATTTTCTGGGAAACCAAAAGGAGGCAGAAAACATCAACTGGCACTGGGCACCAGATTAATAGTTTAGTCCTAAAAATGATATAAAATAGCATATAGTTACATATAGAACATCCAAGATTGATACTATAATAGCGTGAAACAATAAAAAAAATGTATATACATTGGAGATGTATTAGGTGTGTGTATGTTCATAGGAATGTGTGTATGTACGTGTTTATTAGTATGTGTGTCTATACTTTGTTACTTGAAGAAAACACCCCTTTCCTTCCTCGTTGTGTAATGATACGTCTCCAACATATCTATAATTTTTGAATGTTCCGTGCTATTTTATTATCTATCTTGGATGTTTTATATGCATTAATATGCTATTTTATATCATTTTTTGGGACTAACCTATTAACCTAGTGCCTAGTGCAAGTTGTTGTTTTTTTCCTTGTTTTTGCCTTTTTACAGTAAAGCAGTACCAAACGATTTCCAAATGGAATGAAACTTTTTGAGGATTTTTCTTGGACCAGAAGACAACCACGAAGCTTCGGGATGAGGCCAGAAGACCCACGAGGGGGCACAAGCCCTAGGGGGGTGCCCCTAGGCTTGTGGGGCCCCCGTGGCTCTTCTAACCCTAACCCCAGCTCTATAAATACCCAAATATTCCCCTTACGTTAAGGGGAGCACCAAAAATACTTTTCCACCGTTGCAAGCTTCTGTTCTCGTGAGATCCCATCTTGGGCCCTTTTCCGCCACTCTGCCGGAGGGGGATCCGATCACGGAGGGCCTTTACACCAACCTTGTTGCCCTTCCGATGATGTGTGAGTAGTCTACCATAGACCTATGGGTCCATAGCTAGTAGCTAGATGGTTTCTTCTCTCTCTTTGATCTTCAATACAATGTTCTCCTCGATGTTTTTAGAGATCTACTCGATGCAATATTCTTTTGCGGTATGTTTTTTGAGATCCGATGTATTATGGATTTATGATAAGATCATTTATGAATATTATTTGAGTCTTCTCTGAAATCTTTTATGCGTGATTAAGATAGCTTTGTATTTCTCTCCGATCTATCGATTTGGTTTGGCCAACTAGATTGGTATTTCTTGCAATGGAAGAGGTGCTTTGTGATGGGTTTAATCTTGTGGTGCCCTCACCCAGTGGCAGTAGGGGTAGCGAGGCATGTATTTGTATTGTTGCCATTAAGTATAAAAAGATGTTTTTTTACCATATTGATTGGATCTATCCATCTACATTATATCACCTTGCTTAAGGCGTTACTCCGTTCTTGTTAACTTAATACACTAGATGCATGCTGGATAGCGGTCGATGTGTGGAGTAATAGTAGTAGATGGAGAATCATTTCGGTCTACTTGTCACGGATGTGATTCCTATATTCATGATCATTGCCTTAGATATCGTCATAACTTTGTGCTTTTCTATCAATTTCTCAATAGTAATTTGTTCACCCATCGTATGTGTTATTTCAAGAGAGAAGCCTTTAGTGAAAACTATGGCCCCCGGGTCTATTTCTCATCATATATCTTCAAATCTATAAAATCAAAACCCCCAAAATACCTTGCTGCAATTTATTTATATTTAGTTTATTTTTCCTTTTACTTATCTTTTATATCTATCTCTATTAGATCTCGCTCTTGCAAGTGATCGTGAAGGGATTGACAACCCCTTTTTCGCGTTGTGTCACTAGTACAGCGAGGTGCTATACAGACGGTTTTTAACCCCTTTCCGCGACGGCATTTGGAACCATCGCCAAGTGAGTGTGGGCGATAGGGGGGTCCTTCCCACACGACCAAGAAACCATTGGGGATATGCCCTCCTGGCACACATGCTCGACAAAATGAGGTCGTGTGCGACCGGCGAGCGATCAAATACGATTATATGTATAGTAGTGCTAAAAAATACAATTATACAAGCGAAATCATTTTCGGTCATAAGTACATCCCACATAGTCAGTCCCCACTAAACATTTCCGTTCGTATATACGTCCCACATAGTCGCTCCAAGGAAAACATTTCTGTTTGCAGGTACATCACACACAATTTTCCCTGTTAAATCGTTTGTGATAGCGTTTCCATTGAACACGGTATTAACAATTTTATCGTTTGCGTTATTGAATGCATCACACAAGGTGCGTAGAAGAAACTGTGTGGGACAGGCTATCCATCACAAACATTTTTCAAGAGGATGTCATGTGTGATTGTTCATTAATCCAACACAGCTTATTCCTAGAAACTGTATGCATTGCCTGAGGTCATCGCCCATGGTGTTTTCTCAATAACCGTTTGCAATAGAAAAACCCAATTAATAGGCTAATTATCCTATTATTAATAATCCATTTATTAATCTAATTGACATTTCATATTAAGTGCACAATATATTTCATTTTCATAATTGAAATACATCAGAGTACAACATCATATAGCTTCAGCACTTAGCTACCCCATTACACAACTGCACCAGCACCAAGTTTCACATGCTACATCTATAAACTTTCAAAATTAGCATCATATACGGTACATAGACAGATGTATCTCATCTGGAAAACTGCTAAAGCAGAAGGCAAATATTGAGCCTTCGTTGATGTTGAAGGTCTTTGCAACTTTAGGCTAGTGCCTATGGATGATTGACCATCCATCCTTCATCCTCTTCAGGAACACTTCAATATTGAACCGTGGGTGTTGTATGAATACCTTCCTCGCCTCCTGACCATACAGGTGGATTGAGAGGTAATCACCAGTGAACTGCTTTGGAAAGGCCTAAAAACAAGGATGTGCATAAATATCTTCTCTATATTGGAATTGGGGCAAAGGAATAAAAAGGCAAGGTATAATAGTTAGTACCATCCTGTAGGGAACTGATGTCTTCTTCATCGTGCAGATAAAGATCTTGTTGTTTTTTGTCGCCAATTTCTTTATCCTAACAATCTTTCCGAGTTTCTTGACTTGACTGATATTCATGGACAACTCATTTCCCCATATGCAAAAAAGGTCGAACAGTGGGTCAAAACCTCTGACAGCAGGACCTACATGTGCAAGACCAAATTGTTAAAAACCTAAATATTAGAATGGTTCCTGCAATTGCACAATAATATGTTATTAGACAATGAACCTTGCACGTGCTAACCTCGATTGTAAACCTCATTGCTTCCCATTGTTTCCCTGCAACACATATAAGGTAGTTAGTCATTAGGTTAAGTAAGGGTTCACATGCTATCAGTAAAATATGTTGATGAAAAATAAGCACATTGCAGATTCATCAGATTAATTCAAGCCACATGGAAAACCCATTTATCCAAACCAAACATGATTAAGAACTAGGAAATATAGCACTTGTATATGTTTCTCATGTATTTAGTGCAGCCAAATTCGATTTATTCCTCACATGCACAACAATACAAGATTCTATCCACGACAATTGGACATCGCATTGTAGAATTGAACCAAGCAATTAACTAAACACCACAACAACTGAACCAAACATTAACTGAGCACCACATTGCACAATATAACATATTCCTAATAGAAGATCAAACAGTTAACCAAACCAAGCATGCTTAACAACTTGGAAATATAGCAATTGTATTTGTTTCTCATGTATTTTGTACATCCAAATTTGATTTATTTCTCACATGGTATACAATAATAGAATGCACCCACAACAATTGAACATCGCATTGCAGAATTGAACCAAACAGTTAACCAAACACCACAACAAATGAACCAAACATTAACTCAACACCACATTGCACAATGTATAACATACTAGAAGATCAGAAAGTTAACCAAACCAAGCATGCTTGACAACTTGGAAATATAGCAATTGTATTTGTTTCTCATGTATTTTGTAAATAAAAATTCAATTTATTTCTCACATGGAAGACAATACAAAATTGCACCCTGAAGAATTGAACATCACATTTGCAGAATTGAACCAATTAGTTAACTGAACATGACAACTAATTAACCAACAGTTAAAAAGTGAGCACAACATTGCACGACATATAGAACATATACACTAGAGCAACAGATTGCATGGTAAAAGTAGATAGCACAATTCACTAGAATTTGTTAAGGAAAGGCAGTAGCTAGCAAACTGAACATGGTTCCTTATAGTGAGCTAATAAGACAAGCTACTCCTCATTGTCGGAGATATCGATGATGATTGGTTCCTTGGACATGGAAGAGGGCGAGGCCTCCACATCATGGGTTCCCTCATCGTAGTGGTGAGTTGCCTAAGCCGCTCCAGGAACCAACCTGCTGGCTCTCGAGATGAGGTAAGCACGTGCACACTGAGAAAACACCTCATAGTCTTCGTCAGAGGCACCGAGGGTGGCCTCGGGAAAACGCCACGAACTATCATTTAAAGCAGCCAACCGCGCCACGACATCGACGCGCGAGGCGTCGACGGTGGCCTCGACGGCGAGGTGCTCCTCCAAGATCTGGGGGTCGGCATGAATGGCAGCCATCACGAATTCATCTGCACGTGCGGTCGCGATTTGCTTCTCCGCTGCCAAATGCTCCTTGAGATCTTGGCTATACTGCATGCACCATGGCTTAGGGCGGCGCTTATTTGGTGGAGGGGTCGGTGATTTGGGTGGAAGGTGTCGCGCCGGCGGTCGGGGCATGTGGGATGTGGAAGGAGGAGGAGGATGGGGGTCGGGTGTGGATTACCTGCGTGGATAGATGAGGCCGAGCAACGTGCAGGAGGGCCGCCAGCAAGGAGGTGGCGCTACAAGCAAGGAGTGAAGGTTTCAACTTGGAAAGGAAGGTGGAAACAGGGGAAATGTGGCTTTTGGTAAGGGGGAGGAGGTAGGGAGGTATATATTTCTGCGGAAGCCGAAAATTTGGAATCGGTTCAGCAAAAAAACTGGTGCACAAAGTGTCATCATACACAGTCCCTTATTCAGAACTGTGTATGATTTGTGAACATCACAAACGCTTCAGATAGCTTAACCAGTGTGTGATGAGTGTGAACGTCAAAAATTCTGGTTCAGATTTCCCTGGTTATAGTGGTCATCCACGTCATTGCATAATTTGGGGACACAAAGGAGACTACAGCACACCCACACTTCTTAATCGAGCAAGTTTTAGCAACTAAACAGAGCTAGCTGACCTAAACATTACTCGAACAAATTAAAGACCGGTGCTCTTAATTAAACAAAACAAAGAGTACTACTACAACCAGTGCTCATCGATCTCCGCCGCCGCCTCCATGTCCAGCTCCCGCCCGACGGTCTCCCGGGGAAGGGGCTCCATGGCATCCATTGCACCATACTCGGCAAGCATCTGGCCATCTGCGTCCGCCAACTCTTTGGAATAGGCCGCCATGAGCTAGGGGTTGGCGGTCGTGATCTGGGCTTGGATGGGCTCCGTCATGACAAGGTATGCGGTGGAGGAATGGATGGTTGCTCAAACGCTCTTGGGGATTGCCAACTCTTCGGTCGTGGGTTGCCGATCATTGTCGGAGAAGCTTCTTTTGATTTGTGCGGTGACCGCCATGAGCTAGGCGTGGGCGGCCTCGACATGGTTGTGGGCGGACTCCATCAGGGCTAAGGCCGCCGCTGTGGAATGGACAACTGATGTGCCGCTCTCACCAGTTGCTATCCTTGAGGCAGATGTTGTTGCTGCTGCCTGAGAAGCAACAATGGCCGTTTGGGCTGCCCTGGCCGCCCGGTCGCATATTGCGATCGTGCTCATGCACCTTGTTAGCACGTGCATGGCGGTTGCGGCCGTGCTCTCATCGGAGTGGGTCGCCAAAGTTGCCCTCACGACGCGGGTCCACGTCCCCATCTTTCACTGGTGACGATTGAACAGTGAAATGATATTTGGGGAGCGAGCTAGTGTGCTTGACACACCGGCTGTGGACTGTAGCCAACGCACCTTATCGCGTAAGCCATAGGCGTACTATACACCGACGGTGCTCCAGGATATTTTGTACTGCATCTCACACGGTTGGTGATAATAAACTGTGTGGGATCTACTTACTTTTCATCTTGATTTGAATTACATGATGGGGTAATAGCGGCAATGGATGGTGTTTGAATTGCTAGAGCTTTTATTTGCAGTGAACATGCAGCTATATGTGTGTCGTAAAAAAATTAGGATTATTCAGGGTTCGTTTGGACATTTTATACATTAAATTGGTTTTCTAGACATTTCAGGTGCACAATTCAAAATTAAACTACATGCACATGCTCCGGTGCACCAACATGGGCTGTAAAATCATATATGTGTCCATGGGTTTATGGTAATGTCCCATGCAAGAAATGGGGATGAATTTCGAACACCACGGCACCATGGCTCTTTGGAAAACATTGAGGTACCTGCTTTTGTAATTCTAGTAAATCCAAAACTCGTCTGAAATTCATGAAACTTGGGATGCTATCATGGAGCGGCATCAACATGCCATGGTAATTTTTTTGTCCCATTTGGCGCAGGTTTGGGTATAAGCTTCTCACAAACCAGAGCTTCTCACAACAAGCGTGATGGCTTCGGTAGGGAACATGCCACCTTTGGGGACGAAACGATATCCGTTACCTCTTATTGCTTTCAAATTTTTTCTAGTGTCAACATAGAACAACATGAGTGTTATGTTAAATTTTGGAATTTTTCGGGGTTTGTTTGGACATTTTTATACATTAACTGGGTTTTCTAGGCATTTTATGTGCATAATTCAAATTTGAACTACATGCACATGCTCCAGTGCATATAAATTGGTTGAAAAGTCAACTTTGTGTCCTTGGTTGCATGCTTAGGTCCCATGCAAGAAATGGGAATGAATGTCAAACACCCTACCACCGCCACTCAGCCGCAAACATTGAGATACCTTGTTTTCGAATTCTAGTAAATCCAAAACTCGTCTGGAATTCATGAAACTTGGCATGCTATCATGGAGCAGCATCAACATGCCATGGTAAAATTTTTGTCCCATTTGGGGCAGGTTTTGGTATAAGCTTCTCACAAACCAGAGCTTCTCACAACAAGCGTGATGGTTTCGGTAGGGAACGTGCCACCTTTGGGGACGAAACAATATTTGTTGCCTCATATTGCTTTCAAAAAATTTCTAGTGTCAACATAGAACAACAGGAGTGTTGTGTTAAATTTTGGAATTTTTGGGGTTAGTTTGGACATTTTTATACATTAACTGAGTTTTCTAGGCATTTTATGTGCATAATTCAAATTTGAACTACATGCACATGCTCCAGTGCATATAAATTGGTTGAAAAGTCAACTTTGTGTCCTTGGTTGCATGCTTAGGTCCCATGCAAGAAATGGGAATGAATGTCAAACACCCTACCACCGCCACTCAGCTGCAAACATTGAGATACCTTGTTTTCGAATTCTAGTAAATCCAAAACTCGTCTGGAATTCATGAAACTTGGCATGCTATCATGGAGCAGCATCAACATGCCATGGTAAAATTTTTGTCCCATTTGGGGCAGGTTTTGGTATAAGCTTCTCACAAACCAGAGCTTCTCACAACAAGCGTGATGGTTTCGGTAGGGAACGTGCCACCTTTGGGGACGAAACAATATTTGTTGCCTCATATTGCTTTCAAAAAATTTCTAGTGTCAACATAGAACAACAGGAGTGTTGTGTTAAATTTTGGAATTTTTGGGGTTAGTTTGGACATTTTTATACATTAACTGAGTTTTCTAGGCATTTTATGTGCATAATTCAAATTTGAACTACATGCACATGCTCCAGTGCATACAAATTGGTTGAAAAATCAAATCCGTGTCCTTGGTTGCATGCTTAGGTCCCATGCAAGAAATGGGAATGAATGTCAAACACACTGCCACCGTCACTCGGCCGCAAACATTGAGATACCTGGTTTTTAAATTCTAGTGAATCCAAAACTCGTATGAAATTCATGAAACTTGGCATGCTATCATGGAGTGGCATCAACATGCTGTGGTAAAAGTTTTGTCCCATTTGAGGTAGGTTTGGGTATAAGCATCTCACAAACCAGAGCTTCTCACAACAAGTGTGATGGTTTCGGTAGGGAACGTGCCACCTTTGGGGACGAAACGATATCCGTTGCCTCTTATTGCTTTCAAAAAGATTCTAGTGTCAACATAGAACAACAGGAGTGTTGTGTTAAATTTTGGAATTTTTTGGGGTTTGTTTGGACATTTTTATACATTAACTGGGTTTTCTAGGCATTTCATGTGCATAATCCAAATTTGAACTACATGCACATGCTCTAGTGCATATAAATTGATTGAAAAATCAAATCTGTGTCCCTCAGGAAGTCAAGGGAAAATGGTTTAGTTAGAACACCCGTATGCAAACCGACAGCTTCCCCAGGAAGTCAAGGGAAAATGTGCCGAGCAAGATTTGTGCAGCTCTTGACCACAAACGTTTTAGTTAGAACACCCGTATGCAAACCGACAGCTTCCCCAGGAAGCCAAGAGAAACTGTGTCGATCAGGATTTCTGCAGCTCTTGATCGCAAACGTTTTAGATAGAACACCCGTATGCGAAGTGAGAGCTATGGTCTTCCTCCTTAAGTCGAGGGAAAATTCGCAGCACGGGATTTGTGCATCCCTTCAATGCAAACAGTTGTTTTGGATGACCCGTGTGCAACCACGTACAAACAATTTGGTAAGATTTGCATCTGTCATATTGGGTATGTTGCCATTTGTCAAAATGGAAAGATTGACATTTGTTGATCTACTAACATTGCCATTTGTCAATCCTTGTAACACTGTGATTTGTAAAAATATGCAGCTAAAAATCACTAGCACTATCTAATTTTTGCAACTAAAATTCAGTAATCAAGCATAGATTTCATTCATGGATTAAGCAGTCGTTCTTAATTTATACAAACAGTTCAACTCGACAGCCGAACCGTGAAGGTAATATGCCCTAGAGGCAATAATAAAGTTATTATTTATTTCCTTATATCATGATAAATGTTTATTATTCATGCTAGAATTGTATTAACCGGAAACATAACACATGTGTGAATACATAGACAAACATAGTGTCACTAGTATGCCTCTACTTGACTAGCTCGTGAATCAAAGATGGTTAAGTTTCCTAGCCATAGACATGCGTTGTCATTTGATTAACGGGATCACATCATTAGGAGAATGATGTGATTGACATGACCCATTCCGTTAGCCTAGCACTTGATCGTTTAGTATGTTGCTATTGCTTTCTTCATGACTTATACATGTTCCTGTAACTATGAGATTGTGCAACTCCCGTTTACCGGAGGAACACTTTGGGTGCTACCAAACGTCACAACGTAACTGGGTGATTATAAAGGAGTACTACAGGTGTCTCCAAAGGTACATGTTGGGTTGGCGTATTTCGAGATTAGGTTTTGTCACTCCGATTGTCGGAGAGGTATCTCTGGGCCCTCTCGGTAATGCACATCACTATAAGCCTTGCAAGCAATGTGACTAATGAGTTAGTTGCGGGATGATGCATTACGTAACGAGTAAAGAGACTTGCCGGTAACGAGATTGAACTAGGTATTGGATACCGACGATCGAATCTCGGGCAAGTAACATACCGATGACAAAGGGAACAACGTATGTTGTTATGCGGTTTGACCGATAAAGATCTTCGTAGAATATGTAGGAGCCAATATGGGCATCCAGGTTCCGCTATTGGTTATTGACCGAGAATAGTTCTAGGTCATGTCTACATAGTTCTTGAACCCGTAGGGTCCGCACGCTTAAGGTTTCGATGACAGTTATATTATGAGTTTATGAGTTTTGATGCACCGAAGGAGTTCGGAGTCCCGGATGAGATCAGGGACATGACGAGGAGTCTCGAAATGGTCGAGACATAAAGATCGATATATTGGACGACTATATTCGGAGTTCGGAAAGGTTCCGAGTGATTCGGGTATTTTTCGGAGTACCACAGAGTTACGGGAATTCGCCGGGGAGTATATGGGCCTTATTGGGCTATACGGGAATAGAGGAGAGAGGCCGAAAGGAAAGAGGCCTGCGCCCCCCTCTGGTCCGAATTGGACAAGGGGGGCAGCCCCCTTTTCCTTTTCCCTCTCCCCCTCTTTCCACTTCTCCTACTCCAACAAGGAAGGAGGGAGTCCTACTCCCGGTGGAAGTAGGACTCCCCTTGGCGCGCCCCTACTAGGCCGGCCGCCCCCTTCCCCCTTGCTCCTTTATATATGGGGGCAGGGGGGCACCTCTAGGCACAACAACAATTGATCCCTTGGATCTCTTAACCGTGTGCGGTGCCCCCCTCCACCATAATCCACCTCGATAATATCGTAGCGGTGCTTAGGCGAAGCCCTGCGTTGGTAGTACATCAAGATCGTCACCACGCCGTCGTGCTGACGGAACTCTCCCTCGACACTCGGCTGGATCAGAGTTCGAGGGACGTCATCGAGCTGAACGTGTGCTAGAACTCGGAGGTGCCGTAGTTTCGGTGCTTGATCGGTCGGGCCGTGAAGACGTACGACTACATCAACCGCGTTGTTCTAACGCTTCTGCTTACGGTCTACGAGGGTACGTGGACAACACTCTCCCCTCTCGTTGCTATGCCATCACCATGATCTTGCGTGTACGTAGGAATTTTTTTGAAATTACTACATTCCCCAACAGTGGCATCAGAGCCTAGGTTTTATGCGTTGATGTTATATGCACGAGTAGAACAGAAGTGAGTTGTGGGCGATACAAGTCATACTGCTTACTAGCATGTCATACCTTGGTTCGGCGGTATTGTGAGATGAAGTGGCCCGGACCGACATTACGCGTACGCTTACGCGAGACTGGTTTCACCGTTACGAGCACTTGTGCTTAAAGGTGGCTGGCGGGTGTCTGTCTCTCTCACTTTAGCTGAATCGAGTGTGGCTACGCCCGGTCCTTGCGAAGGTTAAAACAACACCAACTTGACGAACTATCGTTGTGGTTTTGATGCGTAGGTAAGAACGGTTCTTGCTCAGCCTGTAGCAGCCACGTAAAACTTGCAATAACAAAGTAGAGGACGTCTAACTTATTTTTGCAGGGCATGTTGTGATGTGATATGGTCAAGACGTGATGAGATATAAGTTGTTGTATGAGATGATCTTGTTTTGTTGAAGTTATCGGCAACTGGCAGAAGCCCTATGGTTGTCTCTTTGTTGCATAAGATGCAAGTGCCAAATAATTGCTTTACTTTATCGCTATGCGATAGCAATAGTTGCAAGAGCAATAGTTGGCGAGACGACCATGTAACGACACATTGATATAGATCAAGATGATGAAGATCATGGTGTCGTGCCGGTAACGATAGAGATCATGACAGTACTTTGGAGATGGAGATCAAAGGCGCAAGATGATCATGGCCATATCATGTCACATATTTTGATTACATATGATGTTTATCTGTTATACATCTTATTCTGTTTTGTTTGACGGTAGCATTTTAAGATGATCTCTCACTAATTATCAAGAAGTGTTCTCCCTGAGTATGCACCGTTGCAAAAGTTCTTCATGCTGAGACACCACGTGATGATCGGGTGTGATAGGCTCTACGTTCAAATACAACGGGTGCAAAACAGTTGCACACGCGGAATAGTCAGGTTAAACTTGACGAGCCTAGCATATACAGATATGGCCTCGGAACACGGAGACCGAAAGGTCAAGCGTGAATCATATAGTAGATATGATCAACATATTGATGTTCACCGTTGAAATTACTCCATCTCACGTGACGATCGGACATGGTGTAGTTGATATGGATCACGTAATCACTTAGAGGATTAGAGGGATGTCTATCTAAGTGGGAGTTCTTAAGTAATATGATTAATTGAACTTAAATTTATCATGAACTTAGTCCTGGTAGTATTTTGCAAATTATGTTGTAGATCAATAGCTTGCATTGTTGCTTTCATATGTTTATTTTGATATGTTCCTAGAGAAAATTGTGTTGAAAGATGTTAGTAGCAATGATGCAGATTGGATCCGTGATCTGAGGTTTATCCTCATTGCTGCATAGAAGAATTATGTCCTTGATGCACCGCTAGGTGACAGACCTATTGCAGGAGCAAATGCAGACTTTATGAACGTTTGGCTAGCTCAATATGATGACTACTTGATAGTTTTGTGCACCATGCTTAACGGCTTTGAATCGGGACTTCAAAGATGTTTTGAACGTCATGGACCATATGAGATGTTCCAGGAGTTGAAGTTAATATTTCAAGCAAATACCCGAGTTGAGAGATATGAAGTCTCCAACAAGTTCTATGGATAAAAGATGGAGGAGAATCGCTCAACTAGTGAGCATGTGCTCAGATTGTCTGGGTACTACAATCGCTTGAATCAAGTGGGAGTTAATCTTCCAGATAAGATAGTGATTGACAGAATTCTCTAGTCACCATCACCAAGTTAGTAGAACTTTGTGATGAACTATAGTATGCTAGGGATGACGAAAACGATTCCCGAGCTCTTCGTGATGTTGAAATCGACGAAGGTAGAAATCAAGAAAGAGCATCAAGTGTTGATGATTGACAAGACCACTAGTTTCAAGAAAAGGGCAAAGGGAAAGAAAGGGAACTTCAAGCAGAATGGCAAGCAAGTTGTCACTCCCGTGAAGAAGACCAAAGCTGGACCAAAACCTGAAACTGAGTGCTTACACTGCAAAGGAAATGGTCACTGGAAACGGAAATACCCTGAATATTTGGTGAGTAAGAAGGATGGCAAAGTGAACAAGGGTATATTTGATATACATGTGTTTGATGTGTGCCTTACTAGTGTTTATAGTAGCCCCTGAGTATTTGATACTTGTTCGGT
Organism: Triticum aestivum; assembly: GCF_018294505.1. NCBI lineage: Eukaryota > Viridiplantae > Streptophyta > Magnoliopsida > Poales > Poaceae > Triticum > Triticum aestivum. The sequence continues at coordinate 213,379,346 of NC_057813.1, read as the reverse complement.
TGCTAAGATTAGTAACTCGAAACAGGAGTTACAGAATAAACAGAGACTAGTTGAAGGGGAAGTGACGATGAGTGTTGGAAGTAGTTCCAAGATTAATATGATCATCATCGCACACTCCCTATACTTTCGGGATTAGTGTTAAACCTAAATAAATGTTATTTGGCATTTGCGTTGAGCATGAATATGATTTGATCATGTTTATTGCGATACGGTTATTCATTTAAAAGTTAGAGAATAAATTGTTATTCTGTTTACATGAATAAGACCTTCGATGGTCATACACCCAATGAACATAGTTTGTTGGATCTCGATCATAGTGATACACATATTCATAATATTGATGCCAAAAGATGAAAAGTTAATAATGTTAGTGCAACTTATTTGTGGCACTGCCATTTGGGTCATATCGGTGTAAAGCGCATGAAGAAACTCCATAAAAGATGGATTTTCGGAATCACTTGGTTATGAATCATTTTGATGCTTGCGAACTGTGCCTTTTTGGCAAGATGACTAAAACTCCGTACTCCGGAACAATGGAACAAGCTACTGACTTATTGGAAATAATACATACCGATGTATGCGATCCAATGAGTGTTGATGCTCGTGGAAAGTATCGTTATTTTCTGACCTTCACAAGATGATTTGAGCAGATATGGGTATATCTACTTGATGAAACATACGTCTAAAATAGTTGAAAGGTTCAAAGAATTTTAGAGTGAAGTGGAAAAATCATCGTAACAAGAAAATAAAGTTTCTGCGATCTGATCGCGGAGACGAATATTTGAGTTACGAGTTTGGTCTTCAATTAAAATAATGTGGAATAGTTTCACAGCTCACGCCACCTGGAACACCACAACGTTATGGTGTGTCCGAACGTCGAAACCGCACTTTATTGGATATGGTGCGATCTATGATGTCTCTTACTGATTTACCATTATCGTTTTGGGGTTATGCATTAGAGACAGCTACATTCACGTTAAAAGGGCACCATCTAAATCCGTTGAGACGACACTGTATGAACTATGGTTTAGAAGTAAACCTAAGCTGTCGTTTCTTCAAGTTTTGAGTTGCGATGCTTATATGAAAAAGTTTTTGAACCTGATAAGCTCGAACCCAAATCGGAGAAGTGCGTCTTCATAGAATACCCAAAGGAAACTGTTGGGTACACCTTCTATCACAGATCTGAAGGCAAAAACATTCGTTGCCAAGAATGGATCCTTTCTAGAGAAGAAGTTTCTCTCGAAAGAAGTGAGTGGGAGGAAAGTAAAACTTGATGAGGTAACTGTACCTGCTCCCTTATTGGAAATTAGTTCATCACAGAAATCTGTTCCTGTGACTACTACACCAATTAGTGAGGAAGTTAATGGTGATGATCATGAAACTTCAGATTAAGTTACTACAGAACCTCGTAGGTCTTCCAAAGTAAGATCCGCACTAGAGTGGTACGGTAATCCTGTTCTGGAAGTTATGTTACTAGACCATGACGAACCTACGAACTATGAAGAAGCGATGATGAGCCCAGATTCCGCAAAATGGCTTGAGGCCATGAGATCTGAGATAAGATCCATGTATGAAAACAAAGTATGGACTTGGATTAACTTTCCCAATGATCGGCGAGACATTGAGATTAAATGGATCTTCAAGAGGAAGACGGACGCTGATAGTGTTACTATCTACAAAGCTAGAATTGTCTCAAAAGGTTTTCGACAAGTTCAAGGTGTTGACTACGATGAGAGTTTTTCACTTGTATCTATGCTTAAGTCTGTCTGAATCATGTTAGCAATTGCCGCATTTTATGAAATCTGGCAAATGGATAAACAAAACTGCACTCCTTAATGGTTTTCTTAAAGAAGAGTTGTATATGATGCAACCAGAAGGTTTTGTCAATCCTAAAGGTGCTAACAAATTGTGCAAGCTCCAGCGATCCATCTATGGACTGGTGCAAGCATCTCAGAGTTGGAATATATGCTTTGATGAGTTGATCAAAGCATATGGTTTTATACAGACTTTTGAAGAAGCCTGTATTTACAAGAAAGTGAGTGGGAGCTCTATAGCATTTCTAATATTATATGTGGATGACATATTGTTAATTGGAAATGATATGGAAATTCTGGATAGCATAAAAGGATACTTGAATAAGAGTTTTTCAAAGCAAGACCTCGATGAAGCTGCTTACACATTGAGCATCAAGATCTATATAGATAGATCAAGACACTTGATAAGATTTTTCAATGAGTACATACCTTGATAAATTTTTGAAATAGTTCAAAATGGAACAGTCAAAGAAGGAGTTCTTGCCTGTGTTACAAGGTGTGAAGTTGAGTAAGACTCAAGACCCGACCATTGCAGAAAATAGAAAGAGAATGAAAAGTCATTCCCTATGCCTCAGTCATAGGTTCTGTAAAGTATGCTATGCTGTGAACCAGACCTATTGTATACCTTGCTCTGTGTTTGGCAAAGGAATACAATTTTGATCTAATAAGTAGATCACTGGACATGGGTCAAGAATATCCTTAGTGAGGACTAAGGAGATATTTTCTCGATTATGGAGGTGATAAAAGAGCCCGTCGTAAAGAGTTACAACAGTGCAAGCTTTTACACCAATCGAGATGACTATAAGTCTCAATCTGGATACATATTGAAAGTGGGAGCAATTAGCTATAGTAGCTCCGCGCAGAGCATTGTTGACATAGAATATTTGCAAAATACATACGGCTCTGAATGTGACAGACCCGTTGACTAAGCTTCTCTCACGAGCAAAACATGATCATACCTTAGTACTCTTTGCGTGTTAATCACATAGCGATGTGAACTAGATTATTGACTCTAGTAAACCCTTTGGGTGTTGGTCACATGACGATGTGAACTATGGGTGTTAATCACATACAGATGTGAATATTGGTGTTGAATCACATGATGATGTGAACTAGATTATTGACTCTAGTGCAATTGGGAGACTGAAGGAAATATGCCCTAGAGGCAATAATAAAGTTATTATTTATTTCCTTATATCATGATAAATGTTTATTATTCATGCTAGAATTGTATTAACCGGAAACATAATACATGTGTGAATACATAGACAAACATAGTGTCACTAGTATGCCTCTACTTGACTAGCTCGTGAATCAAAGATGGTTAAGTTTCCTAGCCATAGACATGCGTTGTCATTTGATTAACGGGATCACATCATTAGGAGAATGATGTGATTGACATGACCCATTCCGTTAGCCTAGCACTTGATCGTTTAGTATGTTGCTATTGCTTTCTTCATGACTTATACATGTTCCTATAACTATGAGATTATGCAACTCCCGTTTACCGGAGGAACACTTTGGGTGCTACCAAACGTCACAACGTAACTGGGTGATTATAAAGGAGTACTACAGGTGTCTCCAAAGGTACAAGTTGGGTTGGCGTATTTCGAGATTAGGTTTTGTCACTCCGATTGTCGGAGAGGTATCTCTGGGCCCTCTCGGTAATGCACATCACTATAAGCCTTGCAAGCATTGTGACTAATGAGTTAGTTGCGGGATGGTGCATTACGTAACGAGTAAAGAGACTTGCCGGTAACGAGATTGAACTAAGTATTGGATACCGACGATTGAATCTCGGGCAAGTAACATACCGATGACAAAGGGAACAACGTATGTTGTTATGCGGTTTGACCGATAAAGATCTTCGTAGAATATGTAGGAGCCAATATGGGCATCCAGGTTCCGCTATTGGTTATTGACCGAGAATAGTTCTAGGTCATGTCTACATAGTTCTCGAACCCGTAGGGTCTGCACGCTTAAGGTTTCGATGACAGTTATATTATGAGTTTATGAGTTTTGATGCACCAAAGGAGTTCGGAGTCCCGGATGAGATCAGGGACATGACGAGGAGTCTCGAAATGGTCGAGATGTAAAGATCGATATATTGGACGACTATATTCGGAGTTCGGAAAGGTTCCGAGTGATTCGGGTATTTTTCGGAGTACCGGAGAGTTACGGGAATTCGCCGGGGAGTATATGGGCCTTATTGGGCTATACGGGAATAGAGGAGAGAGGCCAAAAGGAAAGAGGCCTGCGCCCCCCCTCTGGTCCGAATTGGACAAGGGGGCAGCCCCCTTTTCCTTTTCCCTCTCCCCCTCTTTCCACTTCTCCTACTCCAACAAGGAAGGAGGGAGTCCTACTCCCGGTGGGAGTAGGACTCCCCTTGGCGCGCCTCTACTAGGCCGGCCGCCCCCTCCCCCCTTTCTCCTTTATATACGGGGGCAGGGGGGCACCTCTAGGCACAACAACAATTGATCCCTTGGATCTCTTAACCGTGTGCGGTGCCCCCCTCCACCATAATCCACCTCGATAATATCGTAGCGGTGCTTAGGCGAAGCCCTGCGTCGGTAGTACATCAAGATCGTCACCACGCCGTCGTGCTGACGGAACTCTCCCTCGACACTCGGCTGGATCGGAGTTCGAGGGACGTCATCGAGCTGAACGTGTGCTAGAACTCGGAGGTGCCGTAGTTTCGGTGCTTGATCGGTCGGGCTGTGAAGACGTACGACTACATCAACCGCGTTGTTCTAACGCTTCCGCTTACGGTCTATGAGGGTACGTGGACAACACTCTCCCCTCTCGTTGCTATGCCATCACCATGATCTTGCGTGTACGTAGGAATTTTTTTGAAATTACTACGTTCCCCAACAAACCGACCAAACTTTTCCCCAATTGTTGCCAACCACGTACTGAAATAACTAGTTCAACTATATATAGTAGCTAATTTTAAGTGCGTTGTACAGTTCCACCACATCTATAGTCAGATGAACTAAACAAAATAGCCCCTAAATACTACTACTACGGTGGGACTTTGTACTACTTCTGGCAGCCTCTTCTCTGCCGAGCATGCTCTGTAAGAGGCAGAGGAGGATGAGGAGCCTACCCATGAGCTAGAAAACTTCAATACGGTGCCTGCCGCTGCTGCATGTTCAGCGACGCTCACCAGCTCAAACGCCCTCTGCCGCTCCAGACGACCCCTCTCGAAGCGGTCGAACCGCTTGTAGATCTCCTGATTCCTCGCCTCTACGTCAATGCGTGCTGCGGCCATGGCTGCAGTAAGGCTCTTTGCGTGCTCGACGAGGCTCTCCTCCTCCTCCCGTAGGAACTCGATGTAGCGCGCAAGGTCGGTGACGCACGTGCGGTCCTCCACCTCCGCCTCCCTCCTTCGGGCGGCGGTGGCGGAGCAGATGATGATCTCGGCGGTCGAGGTGGGCTGGCGGCCGCGGCGGACAATGATGGGGTGGCGGCCACGACCACCACCTCCCGCCTTCGGGACGCGGTGGCGGAGAGGGTGATGGCCACGGTGGCCGGCAGTGGGGTGGCGGCCACGACGGCCGCCTCCCGCCTTCGGGTCGTGGCGGCAGAGCGGGCGATGACCCTAGATTTCAATGGTATTGTGGTGGCAACGGCGACCGGCAACAGCTGCCGACGGGCAGCGGCGGCGGAGCGTCTGGTGGGTGTTCTGCGCACACCCAACAGGGACGCCACGCACACTACACTACACCGGGGACTGCGCCGCCGCCGCACAGTGTAGCCTCCCAGCTGGAGCTGTCCTCTGATGATGGAGGAGTGGCTGGGCGACAAGGACGGACCAGTGCCATTGGCGATTGTGGGAGAAGCCGACGAGATAAGCTATAGGGAGGGAGGGGAAAATGCGACGCGTGACTCGTCGGCCGTGAGGTTTTATATAGTAAGATCGGTAAGCATTGGGATTTTGGGGGATTTCACCGAGTCGGGCGGGAAGCTTGCGCGGGAACCTGCGAGGTTACGCGGGAACGGGCTCACGACGATTCATTGGCACCACTTCGAGCCATCGTTTGGCCAAAAGAACGCCCCCGCGCGCTGAGCAAGCTTGCGTTGTAAGTCGTCTGCGGCAGCAGGGTGACAAGACGTGCGAGAGGAGGACGAAAGGCCACGTACACATACGATTAATACAAAAAAAATGTTTGTGGTTTAATTACCTACTATACCCCGTCCTGGTTTAGAAGTAGGATTTAACTAATAAAATACGAATGCATGTCGCCAAAGAGTATATCGTTGGATTTCTATTTGAACATACTTTCCAGTTATACAATTGTTGTAACATGCATTAACATTTTGTTGGTTAATTTTAAGGTTATATACCAGCAAGCGTTTGCCTGTAACACACACGGCTTATTCCATCACAAACAGCTCGGATGAATCAACTATATGCCACGTATTGCACACGCAACTCTAATCTGATTCGTCCTTGATGTCTCTGACATCGCTCGCACAGTTCGTCTTATTTGCCACATATCACTGTGCCGACCTCTACTCGCATCCCTCGGTAAGCTCTACTCACCGTTAGGCGCCGCAGCATGCCGTGCTCACCGTTAGGCTCCGCAGCACGCTCTGATCGCGTCCATCGGCGTGCTCAGCTTGTGGACAGCTTTTCCTTGCGTGTTCAACTCCTATATGCATATATATGGTTGCTCGCCGTTGAGGTGATCGCGGAGTGCTCTGCTCCCGTCCGTCCGTGCGCGCTCTGCCGGCGGTTGGGCGTGCGCACGATCACGTCGGGGGGCCCATATGCATGTGGTTGCATCACGCACATTGCCACATGATGCAGTTACGTGATGCAAATTAGAACTACCATCAGGGCCTCCCGATATTCCAGGTCGTCCGGCTTCCCCTTTAATTCTCGCGGCCATTATAACCTTAGTCTCTTCAACCTTTCGATCATGCCCCACAACACAACAAGCACGCCCATGACGACACATAGAGAGGGGATGTCTGGCGGCGCTCCAATGGAGTTCGGCGAGCATAAAGTGGAGACCCACGCGAGGGGGACAGATCTCTCAGTGGTGTACACCATCGACCCGGCCGTGGTGGACGACTACATCAACACCGTTGAGCGATTTCTTGCTCAATACAAGTACAAGGTGGTCGGCATCGACCTCTAGTACACCGTCGGTCGTACCAACATAGATCAGAAGGTTGCCATCGCCTAGTTGTGCTTGCGCCATCATGTCCCGATCTACCACTACTACATGGCCACAGAGCCTTGCGACCATTTCACCAGGTTTGTCAACAACACCGACTACAAGTTCGCCACGGTGGAAACCACCGACGGTGTAAAAGCACTCAGGGTTACGGGCTTGGCCTGCCAAAACCTTGTTGAAATCCATGAGCACTACATGGTCTGGGGCAGCACGAAGAAGGACTCTCTGGTTGAACTCGCCTCGGCCATCATCGACCCATACTATGAAAAGATGAAGCAGGATGCCAACAGAACACGTCCCGTATCCTGGCACGGGGCCTGGATGCGACAACTGGATGAACCTCACCTTAGGTTCGCGGCCAAGAGCGGGTACACATGCTACGAGATGCACACGCGGATCGTTGACATGAGGAAGTGCCTTGTTACGGAGATCGACAAGGCCAGATCGAGCCACACCCAGAGCAAGTGTCACAAGAAGTAGATGATGATCAGATGATCATTTATCCTAGTTAATCATGCATGTAATATATAGTTTACTTTGGTGTGTGGAAATGTCATGTGTATAGTAGCCACCTATATAATTATGCATGTAATAGTTTACTTTCGTGTGTGCAAATGTCATGGTTGTAGTAGCCACCTATGTAACTGGATGTTTAATTTGGTTATGCAACCATATCCTTATAAGTGTGTATATATATATGTTGTTGTTTTGTATGCAATCCCATCGCACAACACATTCGTCTTATTAGCAGCAATCTTCTGTGTTATTATCGGTCTTGGCACACATTTCTGATTACAGACCTGTTTGCTGCATATCACACACATCTTGTTATATTGAATCGTTTCTGTTCTCTTATCTCAACACAAACAGTTCATCCGAGTGAACCGCATGCCGTATATCGCACACACCTTGATCTGGCTGACCGTTTATTTTGTGTTGCCTAATCACAAAAGGTTCATCCGAGTGAACCATATGCTGTATATCACACACACCTTTATCTGGCTGCCCATTTCTTTTGTTCCTCCTCATCGCAAATAGTTAATTAAACTGAACCGTATGCCCTGCATCACACACGCAACTAAAATCTGAACCGTGTTTGATGCATCCGTCATCACAAATGTTTTACACCTTTTTTGACGGTTTTTTACACCACCGTTTGAGATTATTGCATCACACACAGTTTTGTCGAAGGGTCTCTGATCGTAGTGTCGCGTTAGCAGCATCCTGCAATAGTGTGTGCAAGTGTTTGTTAGTTTGTGCAGGTGCATATATTGGGGACTTTATTGTACCTCCTACTGGATTGATACCTTGGTTCTTAACTGAGGGAAATAATTATCTCTACTTTGATGCATCATCAGTTTCTCTTCAAGGGAAAAAATCAACGCAAGCTCAAGAAGTAGCAGGAAGAATTTTTGGCGCCATTGCGGGCAAGGTTCAACATCAAGCCTACCAAGTACCTATCATAAACTCTCATCTCTTGCACTTATATTATTTTCCATTTGCCTTTGGTTTTCTTCTCCCCCACTGTTGGTGTCAAAACCGGTGGATCTTTGGTAGGGGGTCCCGAACTGTGCATCTAAGGCTAATGGTAACAGGAGGCGGGGGACACAATGTTTACCCAGGTTCGGGCCCTCTCGATGGAGGTAATACCCTACTTCCTACTTGATTGATCTTGATGATATGAGTATTACAAGAGTTGATCTACCATGAGATCGTAGAGGCTAAACCCTAGAAGCTAGCCTATGATCATGATTGTTGTTGTCCTACAGACTAAACCCTCCAGTTTATATAGACACCGGAGGGGGCTAGGGTTACACAGAGTCAGTCACAGAGAAGGAGATCTACATATCCGAATTGCCAAGCTTGCCTTCCACGCAAAGGCGAGTCACACCAGGACACGGGACGAAGTCTTCAATCTTGTATCTTTATAGTCCAACAGTCCGACCAAAGTACATAGTCCGGCTGTTCGAGGACCCCCTAATCCAGGACTCCCTCAGTAGCCCCTGAACCAGGCTTCAATGACGATCAGTCCGGCACATAGATTGTCTTCGGCATTGCAAGGAGGGTTCCTTCTCCGAATACTCCATAGAAGATCTTGAACACAAGGATTGTGTCCGGCTCTGCAAAACAATTTCCACATACCACCATAGAGAGCACAATACTCCATAAATCTAATCTGCTGACAACTTTTCATAGCGCGACATCACGCTGCGGCCCGGTCATTATGCGAACCATTTTTTCAACCTGCTACCGCACATATCGCGAGGCGGTTTTATTGGCACGTCTTGTCGAAGCAGAGATCGTGTCCCCTTATCATGAGATTCTCATCAATACGGGTGTGGGTAACCCAACCACGCCATCAATGCGGCGCTTGGGGAATAAGCGAGTTTACCGGGCAAGTGAGGAGGCGCATAGTTTCTACCGCCTTTATAAAGAGATAAGGATTCCTCTTTTTCACCCACGCCTTCTTCTTCCCCTGCTCATCCATTCTCGCACGCTCGAGCTCCAGCGCCCAAATTCTCACCTTCTCCGTAAAGCCGTTCCAAACATGTTCGGAGTGGGAGGCAAGTGGATGGTCCCCTCCATTACGGAGGAGGACATTACGAAGCTCTGGGAAGCCGGATACCTGGCCGCAAACATCGCGCACCGGCTCCCGGACGCAGGGTAGATCGTTCCTACTCCAGAACCCCACGAGAGGGTTGTATTCCTTGGTCACTTCATCCGTTGACTGGGATTCCCCCTCCACCCATTTGTCCGCGGGCTCATGTTTTACTACGGGCTGGACTTCCATGATCTGGCCCCCAATTTCATCCTCAACATCTTGGTGTTTATCATCGTGTGCGAGGCCTTCCTCCGCATTATGCCCCACTTCGGCCTATGGCTGAAGACCTTCAACATGAAGCCGAAGGTGGTGGTCGTCCAGCAAGCGGAGTGCGGAGGTGCCATGGTGGGCAAGATGCCCAATGTCACCTGGCCCGAAGGCTCCTACGTGGAGACTATAAAGGGATGGCAATCGGGGTGGTTCTACATCACCGAGCCGTGCGACACCAACTGGGCAGCAACCCCCGAATTCCGATCCGGCATCCCCATGCGGCTCACTTCCTGGAAAGAGAAGGGCCTAGCTTGGGGCTCGTCGGTAGAGATGAACAGACTTCAGACCTGCGTCAAGAATATGATATGCAAGAAAATCAAGCTTGTCAACATGGTCTAGGTCATGCTCTTCCGCTGGATCCTTCCGTGCCAAAGACGGGCCTTCAATATGTGGGAGTTCAACCCGGCCGAACACCATATGCTACAAGAGCTCTTCGACACGACGCACAAAGATGTCTAGAAGGTGATGTTCAAGGCCGCCGAGGTACCTCCTCCCATAACCGAGGATCGCGGACTCAGCGCAAAGTGCCTCGCCAATCCGGTAAGCTCTTTATATTTTTCCAGAGGTTCCTTTCCCCAGCATATTCGTGGGAGGAACCTAAGCCTCCATGCCAATTTAACAGGACTGGGTAGCGGTAGTGGAGCGGATTGACTGTCCAGCTCCACTACCCGAGGATCCAGCAACGCCCCTCTTAACGAAGATGTTGTTTCCGACACCCTATGAGGTGCCGGAGAAGAAGTCCAAGAAGAAGGCCGAGGGGACCAGGAAAGGTCTCCGGTGCAAGGTTGTATCGGACTCATCGTCAGAAGACACCAAAGCGCGCTCCTCTAACAAAAACGAGGAGGAGGAACAAGAAATCCCTCCCCCAATAGGGGGGAGAAGAAAAGGAAGGCCGCCCCATCTTGGGAGGCCGAAGGGTCCAAGAAGGGAAAGACCCTCCCTCCGGGCCACTCCACCATAGCCGCCTACATCGATGAGGAGTGGTTTCCCAGGGACAAGCCCCTGGCCAAGTCGTAAGTATTCGGACACTATAATACTTTTTACTTTATTGCTTCTTATCATGCCAAACACATTCGTGCAGTCCGGCCAAAGCCCACATCGATGTATCTTCTTCGGATGGGTCTCTGGGCCTGTCGGAGATGAACAACGAGTCACTCCCGACGGCTTCCTCCCCCCGGCCTGCGCACAACACTGAGGTGTTGTCTCAGAGGATACTGGACCAGGGGGAGACTGTTCTAGAGATGCCCCAAGGCGAAATCCCAGACACCGGGCACATGGGAGGGAAGACACCCATGGACTCCGATAATGGGGGCCGCAGCCGGACCGGCCCCCAGCCGGATACTGCTCCGGAACCCCCAGTGGTTCCGGATTCAGGCAGGCATCCTCTCTCTAAGGGAGGCCAGCCGCCTGTGCCTATGACCTCTGTCCATCCAGAGGCATCAGACAACTTGCTGGAGGTGCTTCACGATGCTTCCATTGACGAAGAGCACCGCACCATCATGGGTGCGGTGATCGAGAAGGTCCGGTCCACCAAAAGCCTACGCCAGCCTCCTAACAGGCTTTGAGGTAAGTAATAAAATTATAAGAAAATATCGCAGTATAGACAGTAGCCCCTAATGCTCTGTTTGGCGTTCGGAAAGAAAGGCCGAACAGAGGATCAAATAACCTCCGTAGGAGTCTAACAGAAAATGTCCATGTGAATAAGGAGGCGTCACTGCTGGCCGCTGCCGCTCGTACTGCGGAGGTCTCCGGACTGAAGCAGGACCTGGAGCGGTCCGAAGGAGAGCTCAGTCTCGTGAAGCGGCAGCTCGAGGATAACAAAGGTACATATTACCCTGTCTATATATTGATAAAGAAAAAATGGTTTAAGCTCATAGAAATGTCGTGAACTTTAATAGGGGCCACGACCGAAATGGCGGCCCTTAAGAAGGCGCTGACCGAGGCCGAAGACAAAGCAGCCAAGGAGCGCACCGAGCGCGAGAAGCAAGAGGCCCGGGTCGACGAGGTCCAGCAAGAGCTCCAGCATTTCGTCAAAAAATATGAGTCCTTGGAACGTGACTATAAGACGCAAGAGTCCGAGCTTGCGAAGGCCCTCCAGAGCGCACATGATGCCAAGGTCGAAGCCCAAAAGGCCCTCCAGGAGGTTCAAGCAGCCAAGAAGATTGTGGCGGGTAAGGCATTCAATATGCAAAGGAAGCATGTGAAGGAGGCTTTCTTTTTTACTTACCCGAATTTGGAGCTCTCCAAGAGCATTCGCAGATTTGCGGCGCAGCATATCTGATGCCGCAGAGTTCTACCGAGCTAAAGAAGGGAGCTCGACGGAGAAGTTGTTCTGGTCCCAGTATATTGGGGCCGAATAGCCGATGCCCTTGAGCGACCAGCTGAAGCAATTGGTCGAACTGCACAAGGCGGCCGAACTAGCCATGAAGGACCTCATAGTCCGGATGTGGCCTGCTGAGCCCCTGCCCAGCAGCTACTTTGGCCTGGTGAAGCGGCTTGTGAATGCCTGCCCGAGGCTTGAAGTCCTAAAGTGGTCAGTCTGTATTGAAGGTGCGCGCAGGGCCTTCGCCTGCACGAAAGTGCACTGGGCAAAGATGGATGCCGAGAAGCTGGTGACGGAGGGGCCGCCGAAGGGTAAGGAGCACCGCCAGCCCGAAAAGTATTATGAGGGTGTCCTGAAGGGCGCCCATCTTGTGGCGGAGGAATGCACTAAGGATGTAATATTTGAATGAATGTACTCATTTGATCCTGTAATATGAAAACAAGTTCATTTGCACCATATAATGCTTGTTGATTTAAAATATTACCTTCTGTGCGGCCGTTTATAAAATCTGAGAGTTGGCCAGTCGTCGGCTTCTGCCCCCATGTAACTAGTAGTGGGGTGTTTGGGACAAATCTAAACACTCTTTATCCAAATTTTTGGTCCTTTAAGGAGGCGTTTAGCGCAGCGAACAAGGCAATCGGACTATACGGCTTTATCACTCTCACTTAGCCATAAAAGTCTATGATTTTAAATTTTGGCGTAGCCCCTGGTATTCTGAAAGCCGAACTTGGGGCGCTCTACACGCCTAAATCGGATAAGGCCGATTTCTCGCCAAAGCGCAAAAAATCTTTAAGGATTTGAGACCTCTCGAACAGCGACCAGCTCTCGCCGCATCATGATAGTCAGTTTTCGGCTTTCTGTACTGAGGTGCTCGTCCGGAAGAACCGGGAGACAATCACAGTAGTTCTCCCTGTGCTACCTTAGCCGATATAGCGGAATGTAAGGTACCAAAACATGGGAGCCGGGCAAACCCAACTATTGACCCAAGACATGATTCGGAGCTGATGCATATAATGCTATAAGTTCGGGGTGCCACACCGTCGAAAGTGTTCGTACTTTTCTTGTCGTGTTATGGGGTACACTGAAGCCCCTGGCGAGCAGATCGTACCAAAATGTACGGGAGCTATTTGTAATAAATAAACAATCAAGGAAAAAATTAGAGAAATGTAATAATAAGCTGACACTATACATTATTTTCCCTTGTTATAATAATAAGTCGAGGCGTATGTATACAAGTAGTGCGATAAGCAAAATAGGACTATTTGACATGTCCTAACCAAGAGCGAGTTGCGTGTGGGTATGTAAAACAGGTATACTGATCGTTATCAGAGACCACCTAGGGATTCCCTTGTACGTCAAAGCTTCTCGCCTCCTTGGTTTTTCTGTCCCGTAATGGGTCTGATACTCAGATTATTGGAAGAGCCTCGAAAAGAGAAGGACCTGAAAGAAAGAAAAGGGTGAAGGTGTACGGGTTGTGTGACTGTTAAGCCATATTTTGGACCGCGTTGTGGCTATTCGTCCACCTATGCCCATGGTATTTTAAGTGCATAATTATGTACGCGCGGCACAAATTTCACCGCTTGACCGGGACTAGGACGGAGGCCGAATTGCTAGGTGAGCTCTGGACGTGCCGGGCGATCCTGTTGCAGAGTACTTCGGACTCGCTTGGCGGTGTCTGGGGGCTTTGTTGCCGAATTGGAGATCTGCCTAAGAAGGCTGCTCCTTCTGCTGCAAGGGCCGCAGTGTGCTCCTCTGTGCGGAGGGAGCACTCTGTGTTTCCATTGACTGTTATAACCCCGCGAGGTCCTGGCATCTTGAGCTTGAGGTAGGCATAATGCCGTACCGTATTAAATCTAGCAAATGCGGTTCGTCCGAGCAATGCGTGATAGCCACTGTGGAAGGGGACGATATCGATGATTAACTCCTCGCTTCGGAAGTTGTCCGGAGATCCGAAGACTACTTCCAGTGTGATTGAGCCCGTGCAATAGGCCTCTACACCTGGTATGACACCTTTAAAGGTGGTTTTGGTGGGTTTGATCCTTGAGGGATTGATGCCCATTTTGCGCACTGTATCCTGATAGAGCAGGTTCAGGCTGCTGCCACCGTCCATGAGGACTCGTGTGAGGTGGAATCCGTCAATGATGGGGTCGAGGACCAATGCGACCGAACCGCCATGACGGTTAATGGTAGGATGGTCCCTGCGATCAAAAGTGATCGGACAAGAAGAGCATCGATTGAACTTTGGGGCGACTAGCTCCATTGCGTAGATGTCCCTTAGTGCGTGCTTCCGCTCCAGCTTGGGAATATGGGTGGCGTATATCATGTTTACCATTTTCACTTGGGGAGGAAATTTCTTCTGTCCTCCTGTGTTTGGCAGCCGGGGCCCCTCGTCGTCATCACTATGCGGTCCCTTTTCCTTGTGTTCGGCATTCAACTTGTTGGCCTGTTTAAACACCCAACATTCTCTGTTGGTGTGGTTGGCTGGTTTATCGGGGGTTGTCGGGGGGATGAACCCCAGGCAAGCAACGGAACCCGGATCTATTTCAAAAACAGCAGGGCCCGCATCGCCCCGCAAATCGGCGTGCGCCAGGCCGGGTCGCTCGTCCCGGCCAGGCGCACGACTCAGCCAAGACCCTCGACACGGCAAGGTACGTCGACCCGGCCGCAGTGGCCGGTGCAAGGCAGCCCAACCCGGCGCAACCTTGGCTTCCCCAGCAAGCCAGCCCACCCGTGGCGTCCACGACAACCCAGCCACGGGTCAGCTCCCGTCCCATCCAGGCCGTACGATGGGACGAGACCGCAATCACCGATGACCAAGACTACAGTGCCCCCGCCCACGCCCGTGGTCAGCCAGAGTGTGGCAATAGTGCCCCTTACCTACCCGCTGACCAGGGCTGACACGTCAACAGTGACCCCGCCCTCACCGCTGACGACAACAAGCGGCGGCCTGACGGAGAACACTTTATGCGGCTCGACTCGGCCACGCCATGACAATCGACAAGATGGTGCACAATCCCCCTAGGCGCGGGGCCCGCACCTAGGGGAACCCGGTGAACCACAAGCCCCCAAGCGGGACCCAGCCTGGTGTCCCGGACGCCGACAATACGGACCCACCGACTCGGCATATTACCATTGTAACCCTGGGTGGGTTGATCTATAAAACCCCCAGGAGTCCACGCCCACAGGGGCATGAAGCATAGGAGAGGCACAGCATGATACGTGAGATCCCCGGCATGCAAAGCCACTCGAGATAAAGCAAGCAAGATAGGACTAGCCACTACCTAGCAACACCAGGGTGAAGGAGTAGCCCAAGCCTAGGCCAGCCTCCTTCCTCCTCGATACAGCTCCAGGAGCGACATTGTACCATTGACCATCCAACTAAAACTTGGCAGGACTAGGGGTGTTATCTCTCTGGAGAGCCCCGAACCTGGGTATGTCCGGCGTCCCGTGCCCGCGCATATCAACCTCGCCTTCCAAGCCCACCAGTGCCCTCGAGCCTCCTCCTCTCTTTAGCCATCCCTTGGCATCTGCTGTGCGCCCACCACGACAGTTGGCGCCCACCGTGGGGCAGCTCGAGGAGCTGGCCGGAAGCATGCTTCGGATGGGGCCCTTCTCCTACTTTGACGAGTCCGTTGCTCTGGCGGACGACGTCATCGGCGTGCTCGCCGCCTCCTTCACTGCATTGCGCATCTCTGACGCGCTCGCGGACGACGAGTACCCCAGCGAGGTGCTCAGCTACTCCGACTCCCCGCGCCCTCTCAGCGGCGGATTCACTGCCGGGGCGATGGACGCCCATGTGGAGGTCTTCGTCACCGGCGATGGCGCCTCTTCGTTGTCGAGCAAGGCGAGAAGGGTCGCTGAAGCCGCGGCCGCCACGGCACGGACGGAGCCGTCCGACCCGCTGCGCGCCGCGATGCAGAGCCTCCGCATTCCTATCGGCACCGACGTCGATGCCACCATCGTCGCTGAAGCCCGAACCCAGCTCGAGGACAGGCGCCAACAGATGCTGGACCTATCCGAGACGCTTGCCGCCACCAGGCGCCGCCTGGAAGCTGCTCAGATGGAGCACGACGCCTCCCACGGATTCACGCCCGCCGCGGCCGAGCCAAGCCGGGTCGATACTCGTTGAGGGAGTCTTGGACTAGGGGGTGTCCGGATAGCCGAACTATCATCATCGGCCGGACTCCAAGACTACGAAGATACAAGATTGAAGACTTCGTCCCGTGTCTGGATGAGACTTTCCTTGGCGTGGAAGGCAAGCTTGGCAATACGAATATGTAGATCTCCTACCATTGTAACCGACTCTGTGTAACCCTAGCCCTCTCCGGTGTCTATATAAACCGGATGGCTTTAGTCCGTAGGACGAACAACAATCATACCATAGGCTAGCTTCTAGGGTTTAGCCTCCTTGATCTTGTGGTAGATCTACTCTTGTAACACACATCATCAATATTAATCAAGCAGGACGTAGGGTTTTACCTCCATCAAGAGGGCCCGAACCTGGGTAAAACATCGTGTCCCTTGTCTCCTGTTACCATCCGCCTAGACGCACAGTTCGGGACCCCCTACCCGAGATCCGCCGGTTTTGACACCGACATTGGTGCTTTCATTGAAAGTTCCTCTGTGTCGTCATCGATAGGCTCGATGGTCTCTTCGATCATCAACAACGATGCAGTCCAGGGTGAGACCTTCCTCCCCGGACAGATCTTCGTGTTCGGCGGCTTTGCACTGCAGGCTAATTCACTTGGCCATCTGGAGTAGATCGAAAGCTACGCCCCTGGCCGTCAGGTCAGATTTGGAAGTATGAACTTCACGGCTGACATCCGCGGGGACTTGATCTTCGATGGGTTCGGGCCACAGCCAAGCGCGCCGCACTGTCATGATGGGCATGATTTAGCTCTGCAGCCGGACAGTACCCTGGAGGCCACACTCGAGTCCGCTCCGATCTTCAATTCGGAGCCGGCTGCGCAGATTGAGGACGGATGGCTAGACACCGCCTTGGGTGCTGCAACCTCTACGGCGATAGAGCCGAACACTGACCTTGTCCCTCATGAAGCTCGTGACTCCTAGGTGCCGGACTCCTGGCCGGGCTCCGAACCTCCCGCGCCCCCTCCAATCGAATCCGATTGGGCGCTGGTCATGGAGTTCACCGCAGTGGACATCTTTCAACACTCACATTTTGGCGACATCTTGAGTTCGCTAAAGTATCTCTCGTTATCAGGAGAACCCTGGCCGGACTGCGGTCAGGACGGTTGGGATGCGGACGACGAAGAAATTCAAAGCCCACCCACCACCCACTTAGTAGCAACTGTCGATGATCTAACCGACATGCTAGACTACGACTCCGAAGACATCGACGGTATGGATGACGATGCCGGAGACGACCAAGAACCAGCGCCTACCGGGCACTAGAAAGCCACCTCATCATATGACATATACATGGTGGATATCCCAAAGGATGGGAAGGGCAAAGCAACAGCGGAGGATGACCCCTCCAAGAAACAGCCCAAGCGCCGGCGTCAACGACGCCGCTCTAAATCCTGCCACAGCAAGAATGAAGATTCCGGCACCGGAGATAATAACACACCGGACAGTGCCGAAGACAACCCACTCTAGCAAGATTCAGCGCAGGAGGACGGAGACGCCAGCCCTCATGAGAGAGCGGCAGAAGAAGAGGTAGAGGATTACATGCCTCCCTCCGGAGACGAGGCAAGCCTCGACGATGATGAATTCGTCGTGCCTGAGGATCCCGTCGAACAAGAGCGTTTTAAACGCAGGCTTATGGCCACGGCAAACAGCCTCAAGAAAAAGCAGCAACAACTTAGAGCTGATCAAGATCTGCTAGCCGACAGATGGACTGAAGTCCTCGCGGCCGAAGAGCATGAGCTCGAACGCCCCTCCAAAAGTTACCCTAAATGCAAGCTGCTCCCCCGATTAGAGGAGGAGGCGTATGAACCTGCATCACCAGCAGACAATACGGCTGACCGACCACCCCGTGGTCGCGACAGAGAGGCCCCTAGGCCCTTCACTAGAACCGTACCCCGGCATCGCTCGAAGAGCACAAAGCCACAGGGGAACGCTCCAGACTTGCGAGATATATTGGAGGATAAGGCAAGACAATCAAGATCGATCTATGGATCGCGTGGGCGCCCCATGATACGTGACGACAACCGTCGCGCCGGACACAGTAAGTCCGGCCGGGCCGAACAAAATAGACAAAGCTCTTTCGAGCTCCGTCGTGATTTCGCCCAGTACAGAGGCGCCGCACACCCATTATGCTTCACAGATGAAGTAATGGATCATCAAATCCCCGAAGGGTTTAAACCCGTGAACATTGAATCCTACGATGGCACAACAGACCCCGCGGTTTGGATCGAAGACTATCTCCTTCACATCCACATGGCCCGCGGTGATGATCTTCACGCCATCAAATATCTCCCACTCAAACTTAAAGGACCAGCCCGACATTGGCTTAACAACTTGCCAGCAGAGTCAATCGGGAGTTGGGAAGACCTAGAAGCCACATTCCTCGATAACTTCCAAGGCACGTATGTGCGACCACCAGACGCCGATGACCTAAGCCACATAATTCAGCAGCCAGACGAATCGGCCAGACAATTCTGGACACGGTTCTTAACCAAGAAAAACCAAATCGTCGACTGTCCGGATGCGGAGGCCCTCGCGGCCTTCAAGCATAACATCCGCGACGAGTGGCTTGCCCGGCACCTGGGACAGGAAAAGCCGAAATCCATGGCAGCCCTCACATCACTCATGACCCGCTTCTACGCGAGTGAGGACAGCTGGCTAGCACGCAGCAACAACCTCAGCAAAAATTCTGGCAGTCCGGATTTCAAGGACCGTAATGGCAGGTCGCGTCGCAACAAAAACAAACGCCGCATTAACGGCGATAACAGTGAAGATACGGCAGTCAATGCCGGATTCAGAGGCTCTAAACCCGGTCAGCGGAAAAAGCCATTCAAAAGAACTACTCCGGGTCCGTCCAATTTGGACCGAATACTCGACCGCTCGTGCCAGATACACGGCACCCCCGAAAAGCCAGCCAACCACACCAACAGGGACTGTTGGGTATTCAAGCAGGCAGGCAAGTTAATTGCCGAAAACAATGACAAGGGGCTGCACAGCGATGACGAGGAAGAGACCCGACCGCCGAACAATAGAGGACAGAAGGGTTTCCCCCCACAGGTGCGGACGGTGAACATGATATACGCAACGCACATACCCAAAAGGGAGCGGAAGCGTGCACTCAGGGATGTATACGCGATGGAGCCAGTTGCCCCGAAGTTCAATCCATGGTCCTCCTGCCCGATCACTTTTGACCGAAGGGACCACCCCACCAGCATCCGCCATGGCGGATTCGCCGCATTGGTTCTAGACCCAATCGTCGATGGATTTCACCTCACCAGAGTCCTGATGGACGGCGGCAGCAGCCTGAACCTGCTTTATCAGGACACAGTGCGCAAAATGGGCATAGACCCCTCAAGGATTAAACCTACCAAGACGACCTTTAAAGGCGTCATACCAGGTGTAGAAGCCAATTGTACAGGCTCAGTTACACTGGAAGTGGTCTTCGGATCCCCGGATAACTTCCGAAGCGAGGAGTTAATCTTCGACATAGTTCCATTCCGCAGCGGCTATCATGCTCTGCTCGGACGTACCGCGTTCGCAAAGTTTAATGCGGTGCCGCATTACGCATACCTCATGCTCAAGATGCCAGGCCCTCGAGGAGTCATCACGGTCAACGGAAACACTGAACGCTCTCTCCTAATGGAGGAACATACAACAGCTCTCGCGGCAGAAGTACAGTGCAGCCTCTTAAGGCAATTCTTGAGTCCGGCCGTTAAGCGACCGGACACGGCTAAACGCGCCCGGAGTGACATACAACAAGACCACCTGGCACGTTCCGAGCATGCGTAGCAGTGCGGCCCCAACCCCAGCCCCTGCAAAACGTCAAGACAGGTCCTTCGTGTACACCATTATGCTCTGAAGATACCATGGGCATGGGGAGAGGGGCACGACCACGATAGGCCCAGAATATGGCTTAACCACACCAGGGGCTCTCAAGTGTGTCGTTCTTGTTTTATTTTCTTTTTATTTTTACCCACAGTACTCCGTTCGT
Source organism: Triticum aestivum (assembly GCF_018294505.1). Taxonomy (NCBI): domain Eukaryota; kingdom Viridiplantae; phylum Streptophyta; class Magnoliopsida; order Poales; family Poaceae; genus Triticum; species Triticum aestivum. The sequence goes on along the minus strand of NC_057813.1, from coordinate 213,359,014 downwards.
CAGAGGCCCTGTCCGACAATAGACCTGCCGAACTCACGATGCAACAGCAAGGGAAGGAGAAAGGCTACAACGAATATCCAGGTGGTCTCCATTACGAGCATTAAATCTGTTTTATGCACCATTCCGCAGCCTACCCCTGGAGGGGGACATGTTTAACAGTCCCATCCCTTGCTTATCGCACCATTTGTATCATTCTGCACTTACAACAGTTTTTCTTGAATAAGTAATGCAGCACCTTTTTGCTTCCAATTGCATTTCTCTCTTATACATATGTTCATTTGTGACATGTCGCATCCGTACGTTTTGGTACGGCTAAATACACCAGGGGCTTATGTTTCCCGCATCATTGTGTGATAAGTCCGAACACTTTCACAAGTGCGGCACCCCGAACTTATAGCATTATATGCATCGGCTCCGAATCATGTCTTGGGTCAATAGTTGGGTTTGCCCGGCTCCCATGTTTTGGTACCTTACGTTCCGTTGTATCGGCTAAGGTAGCACTAGGAGAACCACTGCAGTTACGCCCCGGTCGAGCTAGGTGAGCGCCTTAGTGGAGAAAGCTAAAACTGACCGTCATGATGAGGCGAGAGCTGGTCACTGTTCGAGAGGTTTTTTGCGAGTCCTTAAAGACTTATGCCGCTTAGAGCGAGGAGCCGACTTTGTCCGGCCCAGGCATGGATAGCGCCCCAAATTCGGCCTTCCGAAGACTAGGGGCTTCGCCGAAATTTAAAATTATAGAATTCTATGGCTAAGTGAGAGTGTTCAAGCATTATAAGTCCGGTTGCCTTGTTCGTTGTGTTGAGCGCCTCCCTAGATGGACCCAAATATGGGAACAAGAGTGCTCAAATTTATCCTGAACACCCCAGCACTCGTGGCATGGGGGCTGAAGCCGACGACTTGCCATCTCTCAGATTTGATAAACAGCCGCACAGAAGGTAATATTTTAAATTAAAATGCGTTGCTTAGCGCAAATGAACTAAGTTTTCAGCGCACAGGATAACAAAATGTGAGTCTACTCAAATATTACATCTTTGGAGCACTCACCCGCAATAGTGCGGGCACCCTTCAGCACACTCTTATAATACATCTCGGGCGTGCGATGCTCCTTGCCCTGCGGTGGCGGGTCCGTCACGAGCTTCTGGGCATCCAACTTGCCCCAGTGCACCTTTGCGCGGGCAAGGGCCCGACGGGCACCTTCAATATAGGCGGAGTGCTTGATGACTTCAACCCATGGGCACGCATCCACCAGCCGCCGCACCAGGCCGAAGTAGCTCCCAGGCATGGCCTCCTTAGGCCACAGCCGAACTATGAGGCCCTTCATGGCCTGTTCGACCGCCTTGTGGAGCTCGACCAGCTGCTTCAGCTGGTCGCTAAGGGGCACCGGATGTCCGGTCTCAGCATACTGAGACCAGAAGACCTTCTCCGTCGAGCTCCCCTCCTCGGCCCGGTAGAACGCGGCAGCATCAGACACGCTGCAAGGAAGATCTGCGAACGCTCCTGGAGAGCTCCGAATTCGGGTAAGCAACAGGTAATTAACACTCACATGCTTACTTTGCATGAAAAATGCCTTACCCGCTACTATTTTCTTCAACGCCTCGATTTCTTGGAGGGCCTTGTAGGCTTCGGCCTTAGCGGCTTTGGCACTCTCAAGAGCCGTTGCAAGCTCAGACTCTCGAGTCTTCGAGTCACGCTCTAGGCTCTCATGTTTTTTCATGAGATCCTGGAGCTCTTGTTGTACCTCCACCACCCGCGCCTCCTGCTTCTCTCGCTCGGTGCGCTCCATGGCCGCATTGCGTTTGGCCGCGGCCACCGCCTCTTTCAGGGTCGCCACCTCGTTAGTGGCTCCTGCAATACCCACGTTATCCTTGTCATTCTTTTTGCAACCAAAATCCTTTTCTGTAAGGTACAATTTTAATAAGGTGTTACTCACCTTCCTTGTCCTCGAGCTGCTTCTGGGCACGGCCGAGCTCGATCTCGGACCGCTCGAGGCTTTCCTTCAAAGTATTGACCTCTGCAGTCAGTGCGGCAGAGGTCAGCAGCGCAGCCTGCAATCCCATATTGACATATTTTTTATGACTCCTGCGTATATCTTCTTAGATCCTCAGTCCGGCTTTTCTTTCCGAACACCGAACCAAGAATCAGGGGCTACTGTCTATGCGGTACTATTTTACATATATCCAAATTCTTACCTCAAAGCCTATTAGAAGGCTGATGCAGGCTTCGGTCAGCCCGCTCTTGGCGAGCTGCACCTTCTGAATCACCGCACTCATAACAGTGCGGTGTTCCTCTTCGATGGAGGCGCCATTGAGCGCCTACAGCAAGCTATCCGGTGCCTCCGGTTGGACGGAGGCTACCGGTGTCATGGTCTTGCCCTTCTTACGAAGGGGCCACCCGCCAGACTCCGGAGCCACTATGGGATCCGGAGCCGAGTCCGGTGCAAAGTCCGAAAGGTTGTCCTGCGACACCTCCGGGGCCTCCTCCTCCTGGCGGGTCCCTTCCCGGGATCCCACCTCGGCACCGTCCGTGTCACGGGGGGTGGAGGCGGTCGGAAGAGAATCCATATCCGACGCACCTAAGGACCCGCTCGACGAAGCGGGAAGATCGTCCTTGGGCGGACTGCAGGGTTGTATGCGGCATTAGAAAGACATTGTGTGGCAAAAAAGAAAAACCATGAAGTTATTCGGGAGTCCGGATACTCACGATCTCGCCAGGGGCTTGGCCCTTGGAGGCCAGTCCTCGTCATCGTCACTGGCGTTGGCAGAGCAGTCCGGGGAAAGAGTTTTTCCCTTCTTGGACCCTTCGGCCTCCCTCGTTGGGGAGGCCTTCCTTTTCTTCTCTCCCCCCACTGGGGGAGAGGCTTTCTTCTTCTCCTCCTCACCTTGGTGAGAGGAGTCGGACTCGGAGTCGTCATCCGATAGCACCTGAAAACGGGAACTCTTCTGAGTCCCCGTGGCCTTCTTCTTGGCCTTCTTCTCTGGCACCACGTGGGGTGCCGGAGCCAGCAGCCCCGTTAGGCGGGCATCCGCTGGGTCCTCTGGCAATGGGGCCGAACAGATAGTCCGCTCGGCCTTTTCTAGCCAGCCCTATCAAAGGAAAGGGAGTTTAGATCCTGCATAGAGTCAAACTATGGAAAACAAGCGTCCCGTAAAGGACAAAATCGCTTACCTCGTCAGCCGGACGCTGCGAGCTGAATCCGCGATCTTCGGTGGCGGATGCGGGAGCCTCAGCGCCCTTGAATAGCACCTTCCAGACATCTTCGTACGTAGTGTCGAAGAGCCCGCTCAAAGTCTGGTGCTGCGCCGGATCGAACTCCCACATGTTGAAGCCCCATCGCTGGCACGGGAGGATCCGGTGGATAAGCATGACCTGGACCACATTGACAAGCTTGAGCTTCTTGTCCACCAGCTTTTGGACGCGGGCTTGGAGTCCGGTCAGCTCCTCCGAATCACCCCAAGTCCGACCACTCTCTTTCCAGGAGGTGAGCCGTGTGGGGATGCCAGATCTGAATTCGGGGGCCGCTGCCCATTCAGGGTCACGCGGCTCGGTGATGTAGAACCACCCCGATTGCCACCCCTTGATGGTTTCCACGAAAGTGCCCTCAAGCCAAGTAACGTTGGACATCCTGCCCACCATGGCGCCTCCGCACTCCGCTTGGCTGCCCTTCACAACCTTCGGCTTGACACTGAAGGTCTTGAGCCACAAGCCGAAGTGGGGCTGGATGCAGAGGAAGGCCTCACACACGACGATAAACACCGAGATGTCGAGGATGAAATTCGGGGCCAGATCGTGGAAATCCAGGCCGCAGTAGAACATGAGCCCCCGGACAAAGGGATGGAGTGGGAAGCCCAGTCCGTGGAGGAAATGGGTAAGAAATACTACCCTCTCATGGGGCCTGGGGGTGGGGATGAGCTCTCCCTCGTCGGGGAGCTGATGCGCGATGTTGCTGGACAAATATCTGGCGCTGCACAGCTTCTGGATGTGCCCTCCGTAACGGAGGAGGCCATCCACTTGCCTCCCGCTCCGGACATAGTTGGAGGAGGTTGAGGTGAGATGTGCGGACTTGGGCGCTTGAGCTCGAGTTCGCAGTGATGGATAAGCCAAGGAGGAAGAAGGCGCGGGTAAAAGGGTTAGATCTTTATCCCCTTATATGGGCGGACGAAAACATGCGTCCCCACCGGCCTGATAAAACTCTCTTATCCCCCAAGCGCCACAATCAATGGCGTGGTTGGGTTACCCACGTCCGTATTGATGGGAATCCCGGGATAAGGGGAACATGATCTCTGCTTCGACAAGACGTGCCAAGGAAACCGCTTCGCTAAACACGCTGAGGTGGTACAATAAAAACGATTCGAGTAAAGGCTTGATAGTGGTGTGACGACACGCCGCGAAATACGTCAACAAGATTGAACTTGTGTAAATATTATTCTCTCTATGGTGGTATGTGGAAATTATTTTGCAGAGCCGGACACTATCCTGGTGTTCACAATCTTCTATAAATTATTCGGAGGAGGAACCCGCCTTGCAATGCCGAAGACAATATGCGCGCCGGACTCGTCGTCATTGAAGCCTGGTTCAGGGGCTACTGAGGGAGTCTTGGACTAGGGGGTGTCCGGATAGCCGAACTATCATCATCGGCCGGACTCCAAGACTACGAAGATACAAGATTGAAGACTTCGTCCCGTGTCCGGATGGGACTTTCCTTGGTGTGGAAGGCAATCTTGGCAATACGGATATGTAGATCTCCTACTATTGTAACCGACTCTGTGTAACCCTAGCCCTCTCCGGAGTCTATATAAACCGGATGGCTTTAGTCCATAGGACGAACAACAATCATACCATAGGCTAGCTTCTAGGGTTTAGCCTCCTTGATCTCGTGGTAGATCTACTCTTGTAACACACATCATCAATATTAATCAAGCAGGACGTAGGGTTTTACCTCCATCAAGAGGGCCCGAACCTGGGTAAAACATCGTGTCCCTTGTCTCCTGTTACCATCCGCCTAGACGCACAGTTCGGGACCCCCTACCCGAGATCCGCCGGTTTTGACACCGACACTCGTGCCTGGGGAGGAGCGATCGGCCGGGCCTTCGGCGCCGTCCGGACCGTCTACGAAACCCCAGTCAAGAACATGCACGCTGCGGAGGCAACCGCGGTCGGCCTCGAGCAACTTGTGGGCGAGGAGCTCAAGGAGCGCATCGAGCAGATGCGCGAGCTTCTCCACGCGGCAAACACCTAGCAGGATCGCCTCAACCAGCTCGCCAAGCCGGTGGGGTCTGGCTCCGCCCGCCTTGGCGGACCCGGCAAACTCCTACATACGGCCTCCTCGCCGCCCGGCGAGGCACACTCCGGCCAAGCCCGGACCCGGCACAACCCGTCCGACACCGCCCTAGAGACCTAGCGCGGAGCCGACCAGCCTGGCCGGCGTCCGGCTCCAGCCGACCCGGCCCCTCGGGGCCTGGCCGCCAGTCGACTCGGCTCACGCGCTCCAGATCCGAAGGGTGACCGACTCCGCTACGCTCCAGATCCGAAGGGGTCTGCATCATACTGTCATCTCCGAAGGGTGACCGACTCCGCTACGCGCTCCAGATCCACTTCGCCGCCTCCAACAACGTCGCCGAATACGAAGCCCTTGTGCACGACCTCCGGCTCGCCAAGGAACTCGGCATCCGGTGCATCCTGTGCTACGTCGACTCGGACTTGGTAGTGCAGCAGTGCTCCAGCGAGTGGGACGTCCGCAACTCCAACATGCCAAGCTACCGCTTCCTCATCCAGAAGCTGCCCGGATCCTTCAATGGCTGCGAGTTCCTCCATGTCCCGCGTGCGGAGAAGAGGCAGCCGACACGCTCGCCAAGATCGCCTTGTCACATCAAGCCATCCCGTCCGGCGTCTCCCTCGAGCACCTGCGCAAGCCGTCCGTCAAGCCGTTGCCGGACTCCGAGTCCATCCACGTCCCAGAAGACCCGGTCGTCGCCGTCACCAACCCGGGGACCGCTGAACCCAGCCCGGGGACTGCTGAAGCCGCCCCGAGGGCTGCTGAACCCGGCCCGGGGGCTGATCAGCTCAAGCCGGCCACCATCACCCCGGACTCGGCCGTTGCCGTCACCGACCCGGGGGTTTCTCAACCCGGCCCAGGAGCCTCTGACTCGGAACCCACCCAGGTGGCCGTCTTCACCGCCGTCACGGCCCCGTCTTGGGCCCTGCCGATATCAGAATGGCTGGAGAACGGGGTTCTCCACATGGACGAGACCGAGGCCCGGCAAGTTCAGCGCCGGGCGTCCGCCTACAACATCATCAACAACGAGCTCGTCATGCGCAGCTCTACCGGCGTGTTCCAGCGCTGCATCGAGCAGGACCACGACATCAACATCCTCCTCGACATTCACCAGGGCAAGTGCGGGCACCACGCCACATCTCGATCCCTCGTGGCCAAGGCGTTCTGCCACGGCTTCTACTGGCCAACGGCCCTCGAAGATGCCGAGTCGCTCGTCCTCAAGTGCGAAGGCTGCGAGCGTTTCAGCAAACGCAGCCACCAGCCGGCGTCAGCACTCCGCACCATACCGATTGCCTGCCCTTCGCGGTCTGGGGAATCGACATGGTGGGACCCTTCAAAACCGCCAGAGGCGGCATGCCGCACTTGCTGGTGGCAGTAGACAAGTTCACCAAATGGATCGAGGCAAGACCAATCAAGAAACTGGATGGGCCAACAACCGTCCGGTTCATCAAGGACATAGCGGTGCGCTACGGTATGCCGAACAACATCATCACCGACAACGGCACCAACTTTGCCAAGGGCACGCTCGAGCAATACTTCTCCGTCTCCGGCATCTGCCTCGACCTGGCCTCCGTGGAACATGTGCAGTCCAATGGGCAGGTCGAGCGAGCCAACGGACTCATCATGTTCAGCATCAAGCCGCGACTCATCGAGCCACTCATCCGCTCACCCGGCAGTTGGCTCGACGAGTTGCCCGCCGTTCTCTAGAGTCTACGCACAACACCAAACCGGTCGACCAGGTTCATCCCGTTCTTCCTCATCTATGGATCCAAAGCCGTCATCCCGACCGACGTCGAGTTCGACTCGCCGCGCGTCACGATGTACACCGAAGCAGAAGCAAGAGAAGCACGCGAAGACGGTGTTGACCTGCTCGAAGAGGCACGCCTTCTGGCACTTAGCCGCTCGGCTATCTACCAGCAAGGCCTGAGGCACTACCACAACAAGAAGATCAAGCCTCTCGCATTCTGCGAAGGCGACCTCGTTCTCCGACTCGTCCAAGAGCAGGCAGGCCAGCACAAGCTGTCCTCTCCATGGGAAGGCCTGTTCATAGTGAGCAGGACTTCCGCGACCGCAACGCCTACTACCTCATCGACGCGTGCAAATCGAAGAAGTGCAAGAGGGACACCGCCGACGAAGAAACGACCCGGCCGTGGAACGCGGAACTCCTTCGTCCATTTTACAGTTAGCCGCACGAATGTATGTATCAACGCCTTTTGTAAGCATATGAAACTATGGGGTCCCCGAACAAGACTCGGGGGCTGCCTTTTGCCGACCAATTTATTGCGTCCACATTTCACATCACTTTACTACCGTACCCGGCCGCCGGCTCGACTAGCTCGAGTCAGGGGCTCGGGGGCTGGCCGGCTTGATCACCACCCCGTCGCTTTACTTGGTGATTCCTGATAAAGGTAGGATGCCGCGGTCCCCCACTTCTCCCTAAAACCGCAGATCCAGCTCTGGCTGACGGCGGGCAAGCACAATGGGCCAAAGCTCCCCTAGGATTCATACACTAAGTCAAAGCCGCCAGGTCGACCAACCCGGCCCGACGCTCGTCAACTAAGTTAGCCACACGACCGGCTGCTCACCAACCGGCCAAGCCGGATTGCCGCCAGCCGGCCCAGTGGGTGTTTTGCTCGCGCTCAACGCTTCTAAGGACCCAACTCCTGTGGCCGCCTCTCGAAGAGCCGAACTCCTTGTCATGGACTGGAGCCTCGGCTGTCTGA